>NC_069681.1:57467293-57769906 GCF_023699985.2 Odocoileus virginianus | reverse complement strand
GCGAGCACAGGAAGGTGCAATGAAAATGTTAGGAAAACACTGGACACCTAGTATGGAAAGGTTGACGAACTTCTCTTTTCCTCTCTCTCCTTTCCCTTTCTTTTCACTTTTAATGCTAAAAACAGCTGTTATTTGGATCTGAAGAAATGCCACTACCTCTCTCCAAAACATTATGCTAAAGAAACATCTGCTTCATCCATGAACAACCCAGGCTTCGTGGGAAGGTTGCTCCTGTGACCACCCAAGCTCTATTAAAAAAGAATCTTCAATGGCCAGAAACTCAGAAGAACCTAGAATAATTGGGGCTGCAAGAAGGATGATGAAAAAAATGCATTCAAAGCTCTCAGTTGCCTTTCCCAGAAGATGAATATAGTTTTAACTGGGCTCTTTCGTATTTCTTAGCTAGAGTGGGCCGGCAAAAGATTAGGCTAGCGAGCTCCTTAGAGGCACCGGAGGTGCTTCGATGGAAGAAAAGGTATCTGCTTACCCTTACATCTAAGGGGATTTAGTTTCTAAGCTTCACAAGGCATTTGTTTCTCTCACTTCAAATGCTCTCTTTATTTCTTAAAGACCTTTTACACAGTGGTCTTGGTTTAGCTTGTTTAAGAAGGTTCTTTTTCCATTTACTTTGCTGTCTAAGAGATTGGGAGAGGCAGCTGCTTTGATGAAAATTAGAGGAAAACCTTTTCCCCAAATAGAAGAAGCTAAGAGAAAAAAAACAGGACTATTTCATGTTGCAATTGTTAATGGTGCAACCAGAAGAGGAAATGGCCTTATAAGTGCCCGCAGCTTATTTAAGCCAGGAATACATCACAAACAGAAGAGGCAATAGTGTATTGTGAATGAGGCAGCCAGTAACATTTGCTCTGTTTATTGGGGTCTGGAAAGAATGCAGGATTAAGGGTAGGGAGGGGACAGTAGTTTAGGCCTGAAGCAACTGGTTTATATCAGTAACAAAAATCAAACTTTACCTTTACACTGGGATTTGCACCTGACTAAATCCATATAAACTCTCTCTCAGAAGACCAAGCTCTATTTGTGTTTCACATCCATGGCTAGACTGATGGGGGGGAAACAGGCAACATTCTGTCTGTGAATTTACAGTCTCTCACCAGGGAGCTGGAAAAACTTGTGATTTTTTGCAAAAAAGGAGTGATAATTTTTAGGAACTTGGAATGAAGACTTTATATCAGTCTGATAAACATTCTTCATGTTTCCTGATCTGGAGCCAAAATAGCCTATTTGCCTTTTATGTACACATTAATACACATATACCTATCTTCAGGTAGTTTCAACTGTATACTGGGCACTCACTACATGGTTTATATAGCTCACACGGAATCCTCTCAATGGTCCTGAGAAATATTAATAGCTATAATTTTTTATAAATTTATTGATGAGAAAGTTTAGGGTCAGAGAAGTTGATTAGTTTACCCAAGGCCGTGCTCATGTCTGCTTAGTCACTTCAGTCGTGTCTGACTCTTTGTGACCCCATGGACTGTAGCCTGTCTGGCCCCTCTGTCCATGGGATTCTCCAGGCCAGAATACTGGACTGGGTTACCATTCCTTCCTCCAGGGGATCAAACCCGGGTCTTCTGCATTGCAGGCAGATTCTTTACCATCACAGCAACCAAAGGAAGCCAAATAGTTTTCTTTTAAATGGCTCTGAATTGCTGTTGTTGTGATTTTTGTCTTTCTTAGGTCAAATTTGAAGCTACTTTGTAACATGACTTTTGCCTTCTCTTCAGGGTTATCGGTGTCTAGCACTGTAGTTCAACTCCTGACACAAGAAGAAGAAATTCACCTATGGGTCAACGTGGCAGGGGAAGAAAACTGCTTTTCAAACCTATGAGTTTGTTTTGTTTTCCTTCTCTGTGGCTCTTTTCATGGTTCTTCTGTCTCTCTGGTGATGATGGAAATTTTTATCTATATCACTTGCTCTACCTTATGCACAGACTTGTTTTAAGAATTAAATTCTATAATGCATAAATAGATCAATCAGAAAACAAAACACTCAAAACTACCTTAGACACAGCCAGTATATGTATCTTTAAGAAACATAGTTCTGATCAAGTCACCTCCCTGCTTGTGGACCTTCAAGGATGATCTATTACCAGCAAAATATGTTTAAATGTCTAAGCCTCATATTTAGCAGCCTGTACCCTTTGGACCCCTAGAGTAGGAAATGACACCCACTCTAAATTCTTGCTTGGAAAATTCCACACATAGAGGAACCTGGCAGACTACAGTCCACGGGGCCAGAAAGAGTCAGACACAACTGAGCAACAGAGCATAGCAGTATCCTTTGGTCTCTAGATTTCTGATTGCTTCCTTTTACGTATCCACCACTCCAATCACTCCAAGCTACTGAGTAGCTGCCTTGTTGGACAGCAACAGACCTAAATATTGTTCTTCTGTTTCATTTCATGTCCAAATAATACCCATTTATCATTACCTAGTACATAGGCAAAAAGATATGACACTAAAAGATGATGGAAGTAAAGTCCGATTCTGGAAGTAAAGAACAATATTGCATTGGAACCTGGAACATTAGGTACATGAATCAAGGTAAATTGGAAGTGGTCAAACAGGAGATGGCAAGAGTGACCATTGACATTTTAGCAATCAGTGAACTAAAATGGACTGGAATGTGTGAATTTAATTCAAATGACCATTACATCTACTACTGTGGGCAAGAATCCCTTAGAAGAAATGGAGTAGCCCTCATCATCAACAAAAGAGTCCAAAATGCAGTGTTTGGGTGCAATCTCAAAAATGACAAAATGATCTCTGTTCATTTCCAAGGCAAACCAGTCAATATCACAGTAATCCAAGTCTATGCCCCAACCGGTAATACTGAAGAAGCTGAAGTTGAATGGTTCTATGAAGACCTATAAGATCTTCCAGAACTAACACTCAAAAAAGATGTCCTTTTCATCATAGGGGACTAGAATGTAAAAGTGGGCAGTCAAGAGATACCTGGAGTGAAAGGCAAGTTTGGCCTTGGAGTACAAAATGAAGAAAAGCAAAGAATAACAGAGTTTTGCCAAGGGAACGCACTGGTCATAGCAAACACCCTCTTCCAACAACACAAGAGACAACTCTACATATGGACATCACCAGATGGTCAATACCAAAATCAGACTGATTATATTCTTTGCAGCCAAAGTTGGAGAAGCTCTATTCAGTCAGCAAGAGAAAAAAAAGATGGAGAATCTTTACGAAGTCAGCAAAAACAACTGGGAGCTGACTGTGGCTCAGATCATGAACTCCTTATTGCCAAATTCAGACTTAAATTGAAGAAAGTAGGGGAAACCACTAGACTATTCAAGTAGGCTGCTGTTAAGTCACGTCAGTCATGTCCAACTCTGTGCGATCCCAATAGATGGCAGCCCACCAGGCTCCCCCGTCCCTGGGATTCTCCAGGCAAGAACAATGGAGTGGGTTGCCATTTCCTTTTCCAATGCATGAAAGTGAGAAGTGAAAGTGAAGTCGCTCAGTCATGTCTGACTCTTAGCGTCCCCATGGACTGTAGCCTACCAGGCTCCTCTGTCCATGGGATTCTCCAGGCAAGAGTACTGGAGTGGGTTGCCATTGCCTTCTCTGCTATTCAAGTACAACCTAAATTAAATCCCTTATGATTATACAGTGGAAGTGACAAATAGATTCAAGGGATTAGATATGATAGAAAGAGTGCCTGAAGAACTATGGAGGGAGGTTTGTAACATTGTATAGGAGACTGTGATCAAAACCATCCCCAAGAAAAAGAAATGCAGAAAGGCAAATAAATGGTTGTCTGAGGAGGCTTTACAAATAGCTGAGAAAAGAAGAGACATGAAAGGCAAAGGAGAAAAGGAGAGATATACCCATCTGAATGCAGAATTCCAAAGAATAGTAATGAGAGAAAAAAAGTTGTCAATGCAAAGAAATAGAGGAAAACAATAGAAGGGGAAAGACTAGAGATCTCTTCAAGAAAATTAGAGATATCAAGGGCATATTTCATGCAAAGATGGGCACAATAAAAGACAGAAACCGCATGGACCTAACAGAATCAGAAGGTATTAAGAATACATGGCAAGAATACACAGAAGAACTATACAAAAAAGATCTTCATGACCCAGATAACCACAATGATGTGATCACTCACCTAGAGCCAAATATCCTGGAGTGCGAGGTCAAGGGGGCCTTGGGAAGCATCACTATAAACAAATCTAGTGGAGGTGATGGAATTCCAGCTGAGCGATTTCAAATCCTAAAAGATGATGCTGCCAAAGTGCTGCACTCAATATGCCAGCCAATTTGGAGAACTCAGCAGTGGCCACACGACTGGAAAAGTTCAATTTTCATTCCAATCCCAAAGAAAGGCAATGCCAAAGAATGTTCAAACTACCGCACATTGTATTCATCTTACATGCTAGCAAAGTAATGCTCAAAATTCTCCAAATTAGGCTTCAACAGTATGTGAACTGAGAACTTCCAGATGTTCAAGCTGGATGTAGAAAGGGCAAAGGAACCAGAGATCAAATTGCCAACATCCGTTGGATCATCCAAAAGGCAAGAGAGTTCCAGAAAAAAATCTACCACTGCTTCATTGACTATGCCAAAGCCTCTGACTGTGTGGATCACAACAAACTGTGGAAAACTTTTCAGGAGATGGACTACCAGACCACCTTACCTGCCTCCTGAGAAATCTGTATGCAGGTCAAGAAGGAACAGTTAGAAATGGACATGGAACAACATGGGTTCCAAATTGGGAAAGGAGTACATCAAGGCTGCATATTTTCACCCTGTTTATTTAACTTATATGCAGAGTATATCATGTGAAATGCCAGGCTGGATGAAGCGCAAGCTGGAATCAAGATTGCTGGGAGAAATATCAGTAAACTCAGATATGCAGATGACACCACCCTTATGGCAGAAAGCAAAGAAAAACTAAAAAGCCTCTTGATGAAAGTGAAAGAGGAGAGTGAAAAAGTTGTCTTAAACTCAACATTCAAAAAACTAAGATCATGGTATGCAGTCTCATCACTTCATGGCAAATAGATGGGGAAACAATGGAAACAGTGAGAGACTTTATTTTCTTGGGCTCCAAAATCACTGAAGATTGTGACTGCAGCTATGAAATTAAAAGATGCTTGCTCCTTGGAAGAAAAGCTATAACCAAACTAGACAGCATATTAAAAAGCAGAGATATTACTTTGCCAACAATTGTCCAAAGAGTCAAAGCTGTGATTTTTCCAGTAGTCATGTATGGATGTGAGAGTTGGACCATAAAGAAAGCTGGGCACTAAAGAATAGATGCTTTTGAACTGTGGTGTTGGAGAAGACTCTTGAGAGTCCCTTGCACTGCAAGGAGATGAAACCAGTTTATCCTAAAGGAAATCAGTCCTGAATATTCATTGGAAGGTCTGATGATGAAGGTGAAACTCTAATACTTTGGCCACCTGATGGGAAGAACTGACTCATTGGAAAAGACACTGATGCTGGGAAAGATTGGAGGCAGGAGGAGAAGGGGACAACAGAAGATGAGATGGTTGGATGGCATTACCAACTCAACGGACATGAGTATGAGCAAGATCTGGGAGTTGGTGATGGACAGGGAATCCTGGCGTGCTGCAGTTCATGGGGTTGCAGAGTCAGATATGACTGAGCGACTGAACTGTACTGAGCACATAGGTTGAAAGTCAAAGAAAGTGAGAGTCGCTCAGTCTTGTTCAACTCTTTGCGATCTAATGGACTGTAGCCTGCCAGGCTCCTTTGTCCATGGAATTTTCCAGGCAAGAATACCCTTCTTGAGTAGCCATTCCCTTCTCTAGTGGATCTTTCCAACTCAGGGATCGAACCTAGGTCTCCGCCATTGCAGGCAGATTCTTAACCATCTAAGCCACCAGGTAATCAGTATCCTGAAGGCCTGCATTTAAACCCTTACCGGTCACCTTCCTTTTCATCTTGTATCTAATTCCATCGAGGCCTCATTTTGGATTTGCTCATATTCCATGTCCCTTACTAGGTGATAGGCTCCTTCTAGTGAAATCAACTGTGTTGCCCCCCAGAACACTGACCACCATACCCAATGTTTGCTAAGACTATCACAACTTGCCCTGAATGAGGGTCACTCAGTCACTCACTTAATCCACCAGCCCTCCCACCCACCTTCACTGATTCTTCACCAGGCTCAGTGCAGGATCCATGTCAAGTCTGAGAGTTTCAATAATTGACCAAGGAGTCCTGGAGACAGCCTGATCCACAACCAATGAACACTTTGTCTTTCTTTTTTAAAAATTTATTGGGGGTATAGTTGCTTTGCAATGTCATGTTAGTTTCTGGTATATAACGAAGAAAATCAGCTAGATGTATAGACATATCCACTCCCTCTTGGGTCTCTGTTCCACCCTCCACCTTCATCCCATCCATCTAAGTCATCACAGGGCATAAAGCTGTGATCCTTTAAACAAGCACCCCTCCCTGCCCCCAGAGGGCCCACTGTAACACCTGTTTCTGAGGACCAGCTCCCTACTCACTAGGCACAGGGGAGGGAGATGTGAATAGAACTACCTGGTGCTGGCAAAGCTCCCAGCATTTCAGAGAGAGGGAGAGAGAGTCTCAAGCATCCCATGCAAAACGGAGGTGGCACAGGCAGCCATGTGCCCTTTGGTCCTCGAACAAGGAAATCTCCCCCAGTCCCTCAGGCAAGCTGCCTTCTCCAAAAGCTTCAGTTTGAAGCCCATCAACCAGGGAAGGAAGAGGAGATGAAAAGGCTTGCTTGTAAATAAAGGTCTTTTCCCCCCAACAACAGCGTCTGCAAGCCCCGGACCTTCCTTGGATGGCGCGCATTGGGCAAATGTTCAGGCGTGCAGAATTTCAATTGATGAAATTTCTTTGTGGAACCCGTGTTCCCAAGGGCAGGGAAAATTGGAGGGAGAACAATTAGAGGCTGGTGTGCCCGAGCGGCTGTCTGCTGGGCGCCTCCGAGGGCTGTCAGAGCCTGCCGAGGGTGGGCTCCCGCCGCTATCAGCAACCCGCAGAGCCCGGCCCGCGCCCCGCCCGCCGGGCCGCGGGGCTGAGCGAAGAGATGTCTCCAAATCAGGCGGAGGCAGGGAAGGGGCTCGCGAGGGGGAGGGCCGGGCAGCAATGAAGTCAGAGGCACAGCAGCCACTGCAGCTGAATCAATTTGGAGATAAAAATAGTGCCTGCCGCCCCTGCCTCTGCAGTGATTTCATAAAGGTCTCAGCTGCGTTGGAGAGAAAGCCAGCAGGAGTGTCCCTACCTCCTCTCCAAACTAGAGAGAGGAGCAAAATAGCAGCGGCCACCAGAGCTGAAATGTACTCCATCTACCCCACGCCAGTTCCCTGTTTTCCTGTCTCCCACTCTCTCCCCGAGCCCCCGGAAGTGCCTCTGGCCTCACCTGTTCTTCTCCTTAATGGGATCATTAAAGACAGGGAAAAAAAGAGATGAGATCTTCAGAGATTGAAGGAGACAGGGATGCCAGGCATTCATAATGAAGCCCGATGACACGTCCCCTTGACTTTCAGCCCGAAGACATCAACAGGGGATGACCCACGGGCTCTAAAGACCGAAGCTCTTTATCAGATGGGAGGTAAAAACCCTTCAAGAATGGGTCCCCCGAAGTCAAATCCACCTGATATTTCCACAGAGGAACTTCCTTCCCTGAGCATTCAGAGAAAACAAAACCTGGGATTGCCAATTAGTGCGACTGTCCTGGGAGACGCAGATTTAGGGGTCAGTTTCGGTGACTGATGAGAGAAACCTCTCTGGAACTGGAACCGAAAGAGACATGGAGTGAATAGAGCTCTGGCACTTTGCAGGGTGATTATTCCTGCAGTGCGGGAGGTAACCTTTCTGCTGCTACATTCTGACATTTGCATCCAGGCAAATGCATCATTGGTAATTGCACCTGAGTGTCAAAGCCACTTGATGTGTGTGTTCCAACCAAGGTAAGAATGAGGACTTTAGCATTAAGGGAAGGGAGGCAATGAAGAAATGCAGACAAATTATAGGAGAGGAGATAATGGAATTGGCCATAAAAAGTAACAGCCAGGATTGATGTCTCCTTCATGCAAAAGGTGTATGTTCAGATTAAATAACATATTGCTTGTGAAAGTGCCTAAACTAGTGTCTTGCTCTTAAAAACATTGTGTAGTAAATACCATCTTATATGTTTTCAAAATGAATATGCTTAAATATCCTTTGAGAGGAAATATACAAGTGACTCAGATGGTATAAGAATCCACCTGCAATGCAGGAGACCTGGGTTTGATGCCTGAGTTGGGAAGATCCCATGGAGAAGGGAATGATTGCCTACTCCAACATTCTTACCTGGGCAATCCCATGGACAGAGGACTCTGGTGGGGTCCAGTCCTTGGAATTGCAAAGAGTTGGACAAATTGAGCAATTAACACTTTTACTTTCACATACAACTAGTACTGTGTAATGAAAATAAGAAAATCAACAGTGTCATGCACAGGCAAAAACGTTCAAAATACAACCTTTGCCTCCTCTTGTTTTCATCTGATTCTGTTATGTCAGGCGAAGTTTAGCTACAGATGTTTAACTCAGAAGGTGTTAAATACAGGTCCAAGAGACATCATAAAGACACCAGACCCAAAGATCTGTAAAACTGAGAGGTCCAGTGTGAGAAGCTTGCTGTTGACTTTACATATAACTCTGAAATAATTTCATTTTGTTAGAAAGAATAAATAATTCCTGCCAGAGCATGTTAGTTGCTCAGTTGTGTCCAACTCTTCGCAACCAATAGATTACAGTCCACCAGGCTCCTCTGTCCATGAGATCTCCCAGGCAAGAATACTACAGTGGGTTGCCATTTCCTTCTCCAGGGGATCTTCCCCACCCAGGGATTGACCCTGGGTCTCCTGCATTGTAGACAGATTCTTTACCATTTGAGCCACCAGGGAAGCCCATCCTGCCACAGAGAGGAATATAATATTGCCAAATTCTCCAATTTGGCAAATACAGCAAACTGTTAGTCAACCACATTGGGAATCTGGCTTTCTCATGGGGGCCTATTGTTTATGGAAGTATCTCAGTTGACAAATTAAGCAAACATTTCTCCTGAACAACTGTGATACCATTCACATGGCTTTTCAAGGATATTTACAACCACTGAGGGAAAATCTTTGGAAAATATAAAATCACCACAAAGGTCCCTTTTGGTGATTCTGAAAATTGTGATGCCCTTTGAATATCCTGATGACTGTTTTCCCACTGACACACAAAGACATCTGAAGCAAAGCCAGTTTATGCTGTGTTGGGTTGCTAATACAAATTAGTGGAAACAGAACAAGCTTAGGAGGAATGGTGTGTACTTGATAAAAATAAATCAAGATTTGAAATATAATTGAACTGCGTTTATTTTCTTATGAAATGTATTTTAAAAGCCAAAATACATTTTGAAATTCAGCCAAACAACCTTGGTCCTATGGGTATTCAGAGCATAGCTGGCAGCTTACAGATCATTTTAGGAGCACTCTAGGACTTCCTGCTTTGGGTTGCTTAGGACAGAGCCAAAGAAAGCTACTTGACACTGCAAAGTTGCTCACTTTAGTAGGGAGATTGAGGATGGGTGTGTGCTCAGTTGCACAGTCATGTCAGACTCTTTGCGACCCCATGGACTGCAGCCTGCCAGGCTCCTCTCTCCATGGACTTCTCCAGGAAAGAATACTGGAGTGGGTCGCCATTTCCTTCTCCAGGGGCTCTTTCCATCCCAGGGATCAAACTAATGTCTTCTATATCTCTTGCATTGGCAGTCAGATTCTCTACCACTGGGAGAGTGGGGGGCTCTTCCTTCCTATATTGTTGTTGTTGTTGTTGTTCAGACACTCAGTTGTGTCAGACTCTTTGCAACCCAATGGACTGTAGCACACCAGGCCTCCCTGTCCCTCACCATCTCCCAGAGTTTTCCCAAGTTTACGTTCATTGCACTGGTGATGCCATCCTATATTCCTTCCTATAACCAGATTCTAATCATTTTCTCCCACCTGGGAGAAGATGAGGATGTGCCCAAGGGTTCAATAAGAGCAGCAACTTTGTGTTGATCTCTGCTGTGAGTCTGTCTCTTCTAAACTTGTTGGAAAAAAGATGGAAGCGTGTCCATCTAACCCTTATCTTTAGCCAGGGCTGTCACCATATTGCCTACACAGTGCACAAGGATCAAAATGCCCAAGTTTACCTAACAGACGTTAGAAGTGGAAAGAGCTAAGGGAGACAGTTGAGGACAGAAGCACTCCACACATCTGGTTCCAGCACTCTGGTAAGATGCGATAAAGTAGACTGTTCATACCTCTAATGCATAGATATGCTGCAAACTGTTGTATTTATCATGTATTTATCTACTGGTCTAATCTTGAAAAGAACAGCGGAAATCTTCAGATGCCAAAAGCAAAGAAGAAACTCAAAGTCTGAGAAGTAAGCAGTAAGCATATGAACCTACACTGGGGCAGTTTTGGGGCTATCAGGCTCAGTTAAAGAACCAAATGCCACGGAATGAAATTTTATCTGCCATGAAGGGTCTTTGGCAACCCACCTGGAGGGCATGGCAGTGGGCATGTGCAATGGAAAAGAATAGAAATAATGCCTTTTCATAACATCAGGACTTTGGAATATATGCCTTCTCCATGAAAGGAGATAAAAGAGATCATCCCTGCTGGACCAAGAAAGGCACCTGGGGTGTATAAGGTGTTGAAACAATAAGGCTGCTCAACACAAGTATCAAGGGTCAATTTTACATTACTAATAAGGCATTTGGCATAAGACCCCAGATTTATGAAATTAACAGACATCAGATCATGATGAATAATACCCCTAACATAGTACAAAACAAAACAATCATTTACGAATGCTGTGGATATGGATTTTACTATTGGCCTTCCTCAATATGTGAACTGTGAACTTCCAGATGTTCAAGCTGGTTTTAGAAAAGGCAGAGGAACTAGAGATCAAATTGCCAACATCTGCTGGATCATAGAAAAAGCAAGAGAGTTCCAGAAGAAATCTATTTCTGCTTTAGTGACTATGCCAAAGTCTTTGACTGTGTGGATCACAATAAACTGTGGGAAATTCTGAAAGAGATGGGAATACCAGACCATCTGACCTGCCTCTTGAGAAACCTGTATGCAGGTCAGGAAGCAACAGTTAGAACTGGACATGGAACAGACTGGTTCCAAAAGGAAAAGGAGTACATCAAGGCTGTATATTGTCACCCTACTTATTTAACTTATCTGCAGAGTACATCATGAGAAACTCTGGGCTGGAAGAAGCACAAGCTGGAATCAAGATTGCCAGGAGAAATATCAATAACCTCAGATATGCAGATGACACCACCCTTATGGCAGAAAGTGAAGAAGAACTAAAGAGTCTCTTGATGAAAGTGAAATAGGTGAGTGAAAAAGTTGGCTTAGAGCTCAACATTCAGAAAACTAAGATCATGGCATCCGGTCCCATCACTTCATGGCAAATAGATGGGGAAACAGTGGAAACAGTGTCAGACTTTATTTTTGGGGGCTCCAAAATCACTGCAGATTGTGACTGCAGCCATGAAATGAAAAGATGCTTATTCCTTGGAAGGAAAGTTATGACCAACCTAGATAGCATATTAAAAAGCAGAGACATTACTTTGCCAACAAAGGTCCGTCTAGTCAAAGCTATGGTTTTTCCAGTGGTCATGTATGGATGTGAGAGTTGGACTATAAAGGGAGCTGAGTACAGAAGAATTGGTGCTTTTGAACTGTGGTGTTGGAGAAGACTCTTGAGAGTCCTTGGATTGCAAGGAGATTAAACCAGTGCATCCTAAAGGAAATCAGTCCTGGGTGTTCATTGGAAGGACTGATGTTGAAGCTGAAACTCCAATACTTTGGCCACCTGATGTGAAGAGCTGACTCATTGGAAAAGACCCTGATGCTGGGAAAGAATGAGGGCAGGAGGAGAAAGGGATGACAGAGGATGAGATGGTTGGATGGCATCACTGACTCAATGGACATGGGTTTGGGTGGACTCCAGGAGTTGGTGAGGGACAAGGAGGCCTGGTGTGCTGCAGTTCATGGGGTTGCAAAGAGTGGGACATGACTGAGCGACTGAACTGAACTGAACTGATAGGCCTTCCTTGGAAAACACAACTGTGTGTAATAAGAATTGTCCTTGTTAACAGTTTGGAAGACTCAGAAAATATAAAGAAGGAGGAAAATGTAGGGTATCATAAACAATGAACAGATTATTATGAAAAATGAAGAGACAAAATTAAAAAAAATAACTTCAAGAAGTGAAAAAAGGTCATTGAAATGACATCAAGGAATGTGTTGATTAGCGTATTTCACATAGCTGAGTGGAAAAATTAGTGATTTGGAAAATGCACCTCGAAAACTAGACTTCAGTACACAGATAAAGAAATGGCACATATGAGATGTCAAGTGACATGGGAGCTAGAATTTAAATAACCAAACTTGGAGTTCCAAAAGGAGAGCAAAGAGAAAATGTAAAGACAGTATTCTTAACTATGGCAAGTAACTTTACAAAATTAATGAAAAACATAAATAATAATGTTGATGATGCTTTTAAAATTTATATGATTGACAAAACAATTGTATATGTAGATTCATATAATAAAAAGTCCAAACAAACAAAAAAAATCTTATAAGCAACTCCTATACTCCTCACTCCTCATCCAAAAGTGTACATTACAAAACATAAGTAAGAAAATATAAGGAAGGAAAATTGTGGACAAATGTCATTTATTATCATAGATAAAAAAAATAAATTATGAGCAATCAAATGTAACCACTGAAACCTTTACCCAAGGAATTAAAGAACAGTTTAATCTCTATTAATATAATTCATTGAAGAGATAATACTGAGTAAAAAAAGAAGCAGAATGCTAAGTTTAAAAAATGTAGAAAAAATGCATGAAGAGGTCAATTCCAGCTCATGATACAAATTCTTAGCAGTATGAAAAAAACCTATTTTCCTTAATCTTACACAATATATCTTCCAACACATTAAAGGAACCACATACTTAATAGTGAGAGGTAGGAAGCACTTTCTTTAAAGTTGGAGCTAGGATGAGGACACTTGTTTTTACTTCTACCATTAAATATTGTATTAGAGAATGCAAAAGTGCAATAAGACAAGAAAATAAAGTCCTGTGAAATAAGAAAAATAAGGCAACAGAGAAAAAAGTGAAAGTATAAGAACTGAAAAGGATGAAACAAGATCATAGTTGTTTCAAATGATAAAATTATGCATAAGTAAAATTAACCTAAGAAGGTATTTGACTCAGTACTAATAAAAGTGTTCAGAAAATTTTCTAAATTAAGACTCAAAATAGAAATTTCAATACACAGCTTTCCCAGGTACTAACAATGATTAGAGAATATAATGATCTCATCCTCAATAGTAACAAAAATATATAAGATTCTCAGGAATAGATGCAAAAAAAAAATGCAAAATTTTACAGAGAGTATTCTGAAAATTGAGAACTAAATGAAGGACATGCACATATATGTGTATATATATAGACACACACAGGTGTGGGCACACACATGTACATAGAGATACAGTAATCATGGATAGATGGCCAGAGTCAATATTATAAAGAAGTCAGATCCACTGGGTTTAATCTAAAAACTTTATTCACTGCCAGTCAAAGTTCTAGCAGATTTTTATTTTTGGAGAATTTTGCCAGCTTATTATAATATTTACATAGGAAAGCAATTGGCCAAAATAAATTTTAAAAATGCAATTTAAGGAGAAATGAAATGGAAGAACTCCTATTATGAAACTTCTATATAGCTAGAATGATTTATACACGTTGATATTGTGTAGTGTCAGACAAATATAAAAGTAGGACAAAGTACAGAGCATAGAAACAGACTAATGCATGTAAGAATCTTATTGAATGACAAAGTATCATTACAATTCAATGAGAAATGAATAGCCTATTCATTGAAAGATGTTGGGACAATCGACTATCCATATGGAAGATAATAACACTGTATCAACATACTGTAAATGAAAACTCCAGATGCATAGAACAAAACATATAAGATTAAATTTTTTTAATTTAGAAAAAGAATAGGATGATTTAATGACATGAAAGCATGGAAAACTTCCTAAGCAAGCCAAAATCATGAAAACATAAATATTGATAAATTAGATGCCATTCAAATGAATTATGCACTATAAAAGATACCACACTAAAGTTTTATTTTAAGCCACAAATTGTTTATAAATACTAAAAGGTATTTTCAATGCCCATAATTGACACAGCATTAGCTTTTAGGACATATATATATGTGTGTGTGTGTGTGTGTGTGTGTGTGTGTGTGTATGTATGTATGTATGTATATACATGTATATTATTTATACAAATCAGTTAGAAAGAGATGATTCAATAAGATATGGGCAGTAAAGATGAAAAGATAATTCCCTAAGGAAGAAATCTAAATAACTAAAATAAATATGAAAAAATGCTCTACTTCTAATTCAAATTAAGATAATCATGAGTCTTCATTTTACAC
Source organism: Odocoileus virginianus (assembly GCF_023699985.2). Classification (NCBI taxonomy): domain Eukaryota; kingdom Metazoa; phylum Chordata; class Mammalia; order Artiodactyla; family Cervidae; genus Odocoileus; species Odocoileus virginianus. The sequence goes on along the minus strand of NC_069681.1, from coordinate 57,755,360 downwards.
TCATCCAATTGCCAAAATGAAGAACTGTTAATATCAAATATTGGCAAGGATGAAACAGGAATTCTCAAGTGTGGATATATAAGTTGAAAAACCATTCTATTTGTCAGGGTCCCAGCAGGAAACAGATGACATACTTAAAAAGAAGTAACTGAAAAGAGTTTCCTAATGAAGGGACTGTTTACAGAGCTGAAAATAAGGGTTAAGAGAAACTGACACTGAAACACACACACACAAAAATCACATAATAAAAGAGAAACTGACAAAGAATGGTGAAGTACTATTAGGGTTAGTAGCAATAGGAGGCTGTTACTACACTTAGCATAATACCCGTCCATATTGTCACAAATGGTAAGATTTCCTTTTTTTATGGCTCAGTAATATTGCATTCTACGTATGTGTGTGTGTGTGTGTGTGTGTGTGTGTGTGTGTGTGTGTGTGTGTGATATGTTGATCCAATCATTTATTGAGGGGCACTTAGTTTGCTTCCACATCTTGGCTGTTGTAAATAATGATGCAACGAATATGAAGTGAGAGTGTTAGTCACTCAGTTGTGTTTGACTCTTTGTGACCTCATGGACTGTAGCCTGCCAAGCGCCTGTGTGTCCATGGAATTCTCCAGCCAAGAATGCTGGATTGGGTAGCCATTGCCTTCTCCAGGGGATCTTCCTGACCCAGGGATCAAACATGTGTCTCTGGATTGCAGGAAGACTCTACTGTCTGAGCCACCAAGCAATGAATATAGGGGTATATATATCTTTTCAAATTTGTGTTTTTGTTCTATAAGGAAAAATACAAAGAAGTGAAATTTCTGGATTTTATGATAGTTCTAGTTTAATTTGCAGTGGGGTGGTGATGGAAGGCATGTCATACTGATTTTCATAGAAGCTGCACCAATTTCTCTGAAGAAGGAAATGGCAACTCACTCCAGTATTCTTGCCTGGAAAATTTCATGGACAGAAGAGCCTGAAGGGCTGCATACAGTCCATGGTGTCACAAAGAATTGGACACAACTAAGGGACTGAGCCTTTGACTGTGTGGATCACAATAAACTGTGGAAAATTCTGAAAAAGATGGGAATACAGACCACCTGACCTGCCTCTTGAGAAACCTGTATACAGGTCAGGAAGCAACAGTTAGAACTGGACATGGAACAACAGACTGGTTCCAAATAAGAAAAGGAGTATGTCAAGGCTGTATATTGTCAGCCTGCTTATTTAATTTATATGCAGAGTACATCATGAGAAATGCTGGGCTGGAAGAAGCACAAACTGGAATCAAGATTGCCAGGAGAAATATCAATAACCTCAGATATGCAGATGACACCACCCTTATGGCAGAAAGTGAAGAAGAACTAAAGAGTCTCTTGATGAAAGTGAAAGAGAAGAGTGGAAAAGTTGGCTTAGAGCTCAACATTCAGAAAACTAAGATCATGGCAGCTGGTCCCATCACTTCATGGCAAATAGATGGGCAAATAGTGGCTGACTTAAGTTTTTGGGGCTCCAAAAATCACTGCAGAGGTTGATTTCAGCCATGAAATTAAAAGATGCTTACTCCTTGGAAGGAAAGTTATGAACAACATAGACAGCATATTAAAAAGCATTACTTTGCCAACAAAGGTCTGTCTAGTCAAGGCTATGTTTCTTCCAGTAGTCGTGTATGGATGTGAGAGTTGGACTATAAAGAAAGCTGAGTGCCGAAGAATTGATGGTTTTGAACTGTGGTGTTGGAGAAGACTCTTGAGTCCCTTGGACTGCAAGGAGATCCAACCAGTCCATCCTAAAGGAGATCAGTCCTGGGTGTTCATTGCAAGGACTGATGTTGAAGCTGAGACTCCAATACCTTGGCCACCTGATGTGAAGAACTGACTCATTGGAAAAGACCCTGATGCTGGGAAAGATTGAGGGTAGGAGAAGGGAACGACAGAGGATGAGATGGTCGGATGGCATCACTGACTTGATGGACATCGGTTTGGGTAGATTCCGGGAGTTGGTGATGGACAGGGAGGCCTGGCGTGCTGCAGTACATGGGACCGCAAAGAGTCGGACACGACTGAGCGACTAAACTGAACTGAGCTGAAGAGACTGAGCATGAACATGCACCAATTTACATTTCCACCAGCAGTGCATGAGGACTCCCTTTCCTCCACATCTTTGTCAACACTTGTTATTTCTTGTCTTTTTGATAAGAGCCATTCTGACAGGTGTAAGATGATACCTCACTGGTTTGATTTGCATTTTCCTGATGATTAGTGATGTTGAGAATCTTTCCATGTGTCTGTTAGTTATCTGTATGTCTTCTTTAAAAAAAAAAGTATATTCAGGTCCTCTGCCCATTTTTAAATCAGGTTCTTTTTCTTTTTTTTTTGATGTTGACTTGTATGAGTTCTTCGTAATATTTTGGATATTAACCCCCTGTTGGATACATCTTTTGCAAGTATCATTTCCTATTCAGTAGATGTGCATTTTGATTGGTTGATAGCTCCATCATTATGCAAAAGCTTTTTAGTCTGATGTAGTCTCATGGTCTATTCTTGCTTTTGTTTCTCTTCCCTGAAGAGACAGACCCCAAAAATATTGCTAAAACTGATAAATAGCTTACCAGCTATGTTTTCTTCTAAGAGTTTTATAGTTTTATAAATTTTTAATTTATGTTTTAATGTATAGTTTTATACATCTAACCATTTAATCCATTTGTAGTTTATTTTTCTATATGGTGTGAGAAAGTAGTCCCATTTTATTCTTTTGCATGTAACTGTCCAGTTTCCCCAACAGTCTTAATTGAACAGGCTGTCTTTTCCCACATTATATTGTCTTATCTCTGTTGTCATAGATTAATTGCCCATGTAATTATGGGTTCACTTCTATGTTTTTTTATTCTGCTGCATTGATCTATAAATCTGTTTTTATGCCAATAACAAAATGTTTTCATTACTGTTACTTTGTTGTATAGTTTGAATCAGGGACTGTGATACCCTGTGATACCTCCAGCTTTGTTTTCCTTTTAAGATTATTTTGGCTCTCTGGAGTCTTTGAATTTGCATACAAATTTTAGAATTATTTGTTCTAGATCTGTCAGAAATGCCATTGTTATTTTGATAGGGATTGCACTGGAACTGTATATTGCCCTGGGTAGTATGGTCATTTTAATAATATAAATTGTTTCAGTCCCTAAACAAGGTATATTTTTTATTTGTGTCTACTATCTTCAACTTATTTTATCAATGTGTCATAAATTCCTGAGTACATATCTTTTACCTCCTTAGTTAGATTTATTCCTAGGTATTTTATTCTTTTTGATGCAATTGTAAATGGGATTTTTTTTCCTCATTTGTTTTTCTGAAAGTTCATTGTTAGTGTAGAAACTCGTCAGAATTGTGAATATTGATTTTTTATTTTGCAACTTTACTGAAATTCATTTATTAGTTGTAATATTTTTTGGTGGCATGCTTAGAATTTTCTATATATAGAATCTTCACAACTGCAAAAAGAGAGTTTTATGTCTTCCTTTCCAATTTGGATTCCTTTTATCTTTTTTTCTGGTCTGTTTCCTCTGGCTAGAGCGTTTCATACTACGATGAATAAAAGTAGTGAGAGTGGGCATACACGCTTTGTTCTTGATCTTAGAAGTGCTTTTAGCTTTTCACTATCTGAGTATGGTGTTGGCTGTAGATTTGTCATTATGAGGCCTTTCATATGTTGAGGTTTTTCCCTTTTATACCCATTTCGTTGAGAGGTTTTATCATAAATGGACATTGAATTTTGTGAAAAGCTTTTTCTGTACCTACTGAGATTTTTATTCTTCAACTTGTTAATATGGTGTGTCATATCGATTGATTTGCAAGTAGTCGACCATCCCTCCATTTCTGCAATAAATCTCACTTGACCATAATGTATTATTCTTTCAATGCACTGTAAAAATTTGACTTGCTAACATTTTGTTGAGGATTTCTGCATCTATGTTCTTCATGGACACTGGCCTGGAATTTGCTGTTTTGTGTGTGATGTCTTCATCTAGTTTTGTTATCAGTGTGATTCTGGCCAATCTATTACCAGTAGAATGTATGTAGTGGTATCTTGTGGTTTTAATAGGCATTTGTTTAATAATAGTGAAGTTGGGTATCCTTTAATTTTCTATTTGTATTCTTTGGGAAAGTGTTTTTATTAAAATCTTTTGCTCATTCTCCCCCACCTCCCACCATGGGTTGTTTTATTGAGTTGTGAGAGTTCTTTGTACTAATGCTTTATCAGATATATATCTTGCAAATGTTTTCTTTTCCATGGCTTGAATTTTCATTTAAAGCATATCAGTGGTTGCTAGGATCTAAGAGGGAGGGAGAGCATTAGTTGCAAAGAGGAATGAGAGAATATTCCCGAGACTGTTGGAAATATTTCATATCATGATTGTGATGGTGGTTACATGACAGTACATAAATATTTGTTGAAACATCTAAATTTATACTTAGCACTGGTTGATTCAATTATATGTAAGTTATACTTTGACAGGGCCACTAGATAAAAGTTTTCATTAAAAGTGGTCAATTTTATCATTATTTGTTTTATTTAAATTAGTAGACACATTAGTGACGTATTGGCTTTTATATTTTTTCTATGTTTGAATTATGTTTTAATTTTAAAATATGGGAAAAACTTATTTTGATTCTAACTATGTAAATCTGGTTTCTTTCATGAACCATTGATTCAGTGGGGAAACTAATCTGGAGTAAAAATTATTAGTGAAAATTACTAAAATGAAAAGAAGACCTATCCCTCCTATAGTGTCTGAAAACCTTAATTATTCTGTTTAGATTCTGGAATTCTAAGTTCCTGGACATTAATTTATCAATTAATTGTACATGAGCTAAGAATGTAGTTCTTCTCCATTGAAGGGATAGCAGCTAGAAAACAGTGTATATAAAGTGCTAACTGAATCTTTGCCGACATTTCCATCTGGAGAGAACATTTTAGGTTTTCCAGCTGCTTTGATTAGGGAGGTTCTTTAAACATTATTAAATTGATCCTCTGATTTGCAAAGAGAATGAGTGCAACTCCAGCTGCTTTTCTGGAAATGCAGTATAAAACAGGTGAGGGACATGGCACAGGTGCAGAGTCTCGTCCTTGACTGTGGAAGCTTTCCACACATATACAGTATGGACGTGAACATGATTTCTGGTGGGCTCCAGTGTCACCTGTGGGCTACTTACAACTCCAGATGCGTGGGTGGGATTGGGGCAGAGTCTAGATGTCTCAAAGTACAATTATATATTTTTAATTTTGTCTTTGTTTCTTTTAAACAATCTCTAGAAGTGATTATTACATACCCTACGTGTCTCAGTCAGCTTAGGCTGCTATCACAAGTAATATCAACTGGATGGTTTAGACAACAAAAATGAATTTTCTGATATTCTAGAGGCTGAAAAGTCTAAGATCAAGGTGCCACAATTCTGTCCACAGCACCAAGGTTTTATAATAATTAGTTAAAGAAACCAATTATTAAATCACTCAACCTCACATGGAATACCACTATTGTGAAAGATTTTTTTCTGTCAAATTTTAACTAATATATTTAAAAAAATAAGATAACCATATGAGTAACACTGAGTTGATATTACTTCAGTCAAAACATAAGTAACTTGGTATGGTGGATGGCCTGCATAACTTTGGGGTAGTGATTTCCTTAGTTTTCTTGAAATATTAAAAATAGTATAATAGAATTCACTCAGGAAACTAAGTTGTAAATCATGGCATGTACTTGTGTAACTTACCTCTAGTGAGATTATAATGTCTTTTCCCCTTCAGATCACCATTTATTTCAAGGGACACACATAGTAAGTTGATTTTATAGTAGATAAAACAATGTTTATAAACTTTGTTTTGGAGAATTTCAAGTATGCACAAAAGTAGAGAATAATGAATAGTAATGAATACTTCATATACTACCTGTGCTTAGCTGCAGCAAACATCCTCAGATGTCCTGTTATACTTTACCTATATTTCCACTTTTTCATAAAATCACTGGAGTTTTTTGCAGGAAGTATCAGAAAGTCATATTACCTTCCTCTGTAAGTATCTCAGTATATGTCTAAAAATCTAAGGACTCTTCAAAAATAATTTTTAATACTTAATGATCCTATCTTAAAGAATTAACAATCCCATAATATCATCAAGCATCCCTTTGATATTTTTATAATTTCTTTAAAAGTTTCCATCAGTATATAAACAAGGTTCACACATTGAAACTGGTTGATTTATCTTTTTAATATTGAAGTTTCTCCATCATCTCTTTTATTTTTTCCTTGTTATTTATTTGTTGAAGAAATTAGGTCTTTTGTTTTGCAGAATGTCTCACATTTGGCATTTTGCTGATTGTATCCTATTTACTGCTTAATATGTATCTTTATCTCTTACACATCTTAGTATTGGTAAGTAAATCTAGAGTTTTGATAAGAATCTTGATTTCATTTTCGTCAAGAGTGCTTCAGAAGTTTTGTTCCTCTTATGGGGAAGTAGCTAATGTCTGGTAATCTTTATTTTTTGAGGAAAGAAACTTTAATGATGAAAATTTTACTAGGGCTTGATTACAGTAATTTTGAAACTCAAAGGCCTAAGGTGATCTAAATTCCTATAATTGTTAAGAAAAGTCAGGATAAGAATGGAGGTAGAAAAGCAACTGCTTTCGTCACACTGTCTAATTTGTATATTGTACACCCCCAACCCTGGAATGTTAGGTTTTCCTCACTGAGGACCAAAAGTGTGGATACTGATGGAGAATGTTTGGTAAAGGAGCATAGGCTCATGGTGCCTGGGCTTGTAATTTCTTCTTTCAATATTTTCTTTCTTTTTTTTTTAATTGGAGTATAATTGCTTTACACTGTTATATTAGTTTCTGCTATATGGCAAAGTGAATCAGCTTTATATTTACATATATCCTCTGTTTTTTGTATTTCCTTACCATTCAGGTCTGTCTCAGTATTTTCAAAGATGTCACAGAAAAGCAAACACATTCTCTCTCTTTCTTAGTCAAAATTCGAATTGCTTTTCATAGCACTCTTTCTGATTCTTCTGAGGTTATAGATCTCAGAGTTCCCTGATAGCCCTTAGGGGACTTCCCGGGTGCCTCAGTGGTAAAGAATCCACCCGCCAATGCAGGAGATGCGAGAGACATGGGTTCTATCCCTGGGCCTGGAAGAGCCCCTGGAGAAGGAAATGGCAACCCACATCAGTATTTCTGCCTGGGAAATCCCATGGACAGAGGGTGGATTACAGTCCATGGGGTCACAGAGTTGGGCACAATTTAGCAAGTAAACCACCACCAGCAGTAGTCCTTAGTCCTGGGGCAGGGTGCTTACCTTCTCTGTACCTCTGTTTCCTGTCCTACAAAACAAAACCCCTAATACCTACTTCACAGATTTCTTGTGTGTATTAAGTATCTACTCAGCACCCTACCCATGCTGGGCATGTGAGGTTATATGCTATTCTTGTCACATTGTAGATAAAGATCAATGGAAATGTTATAATTAGCATTTATTCAATAGCTGTTTTCTACCTTTCTTTTTCTCCTTAACTCCTGATACATCTAGTATTATCTATAAATATAGTAAAAGTGTACAGTAGGCTATCTTCAAGTTAGTGCTTGATAAAAACTATCAACAAGAGAGTATTAAATAAAGAAAAGACATAAAGTGGTAATTGAGAGCACTTGAAACATTTCAGATTAGAAAAAAAAATGGGTGTTGTAAAGCCAAGGATACCGAACCATTTCTACTTTATTAATGTATTTTCTAAAGTGTAGCCTAGGCTAAATGATTTATGACAGCACTTTGTAGTATATTAGTAAGTGCCCTGTAGTATATTTTGTAAATACAGTGACATTTTAGCGATAAGAGCTCTCATTACATGTCTCTGTTATTAAATCATTCCTCCAAAGACAGGTTAAACTGCCAGGTTTTGGGTAAGAATTATAGGGTTTATAGATTCATGAAGTGAAAATCAGTATGCTTGAGCTATGTAATGTATATTCACTGTGAAGGTGGAACATAACAGAACAAGAAATGATTAAAATACTAAGGATGTGAAAAAGTGAGCAAAAGAAATTGTTCTTGAATAAGCCCTCCTAGAGTGACTGTTCCTGTCACTCTTTGCTTGAATAAGATTAGCATGTCTTTATTAGCACTATCACTTTCACTGGGCTTAATCAAAAAATTATGGCCATCTTGGCACTGTTTTCATTAATGACTTTAACTCAGATTGAGATTAGGACATCCCGCTGGCCTGGCAGACAGACAGAGCTAGAATTCTGGCAGTTACCAAAAGAAATGAAAATAAAATTGATCAAGTGCACATTTTGATGAGATATTACTGATTCCAACACAGCAATTGCCACATTTCCATTTATTAGAGAATTGAACCAAAGAAGTCCATAGAACGTCAATGTGGCAATGTGGTCTGATTTGACACATCTATTCAATGTAAGTCAGAACTGTCTGCTTAAGAACTGAAGTGGTTCAATTGTACTTCCCAGGAGAGTCATTGAGATGGTCCCATGCAATAAGTTCTTGTTCAAGAAATTAGCATGTAGATCTTTTATAACTAGATGGGTATTGATTGTTGAGTTTTCTATTCAGGATAGTGACAATAATAGTCTTCATTTCATACCCTTCTAGTCCTGTGGAGCCTCATTTACAGACTTGTGGCTACAGAACATAGGATTTCAAGTGCAGTAAAGACCACATAGTCTTTTTGCAAAGGTCGCAAAGAGTCAGACACGACTGAGCTACTGAACTGAACTGAACTGAACTGAGGTTACTTTTGGAATGGGCTGTATCAGTGATCTTCAAGCTTTAGCTTGCATCAGAATGACCTGGAGAGCTTGTTAACACCAACTGTTGGTCCCCTGACTCAGGAGTTTTTGATTCAATAGGATTAGGATGGGTTCCATGAATTTGCATTTCCAACCAATTCCCAGATGTTATAGCTGCTGGTGGTCTGGCTACCATTCTTGAGATGCTCTTGTGTTTATGTTATAGACATCAATATATCATTTCCTATTTCCTAGCAGTTGGGAGAATGTAGTGACTGCTTGAGGTGTCTCAGAAAGTTATCTTGCATTTATTCATTTACTCAGTAAATACTTTTTGGGTACCCTTGTAGTCTCCATAAGTCTCACTAGGTCTTAAATATACAGATACAAATAAAACTAGATCACCATTGCCTTCAATGTACCAAAAACTAAATATGGAATTCTGATAGTGTGATAATTGTCAGGATGAATGAAGTATCACTCAGACTTGTAGAGTGGACAGGAAAGTCTTCTTGAAGAATGTGAAAAATACACTTACTTTTCTGATATCCCCACTAAAAAAAAAAAAGCCTATAATTTTTGGACCATTGTCCTCTCTCCTGACTTAATGTGAAAACTGCTTTAGGAACTTCAACCTGGCACCTCTCTCAGCTACTTACAAAACCCCCACAATATCACTATCATCTTATAAAAATGCAAATAAAATCATATCACTCTCATGTCTAAAAGTTCCTGTCTTCAGAATAAATGTCAAACTTTTCCTTCATTATCCTTTCCAGTCTGCACCTGTAACCTCCAAATGTTGTACCTTCCACCCAAGCATCTTATTCTCCATCCTGTGGTATTTTGTGCTCATCCTGAACACATCCTTTTCTCTCTTACTTCTAGGATGTTGCATATACACTTTGCTCCATCTAGATTTTTTGGTCCCTTTATTGTCCACCTCCATCTTATCAGCTCAATGTTCTGGTCCTCTGTGAAGCCTTTCTTGATAGTCTGGAAAATAAGCACTTCTTTCTCTGTTTTATAAACATTTAGTAAATATATCCGTGTTAAACATAATGGGATAATTATCTGTTGACTTGTTTATGCCTTAGATGAGACTGGATGGCAGAGAGTATGAATCATTCATTTTGTAATCATAGTACTTACACAAAGTGAAGTGAAAAAGTGAAAGTGTTAGATGCTTCGTTGTGTCTGACTCATTGCCACACCATGGTCTGTAGCCTGCCAGACTTTTCTGTAACTAGGTGCATAATAGATGTTCAATTAATTAGCTGCTAATAAATGAATGGGCTTCCCAGGTGGTGCTAGTGTTAAAGAATCTGCCCGCAGATGCAGGAGACACAAGAGATGTGAGTTTGATCCCTGGGTCAGGAAGATCCCCTGGAGAAGGGAATGGAAACCTACTCCAGTATTTTCACTGGTAAAATTTCTTGGGCAGAGGAGCCTGGAGGGCTACAGTCCATGGGGTCACAAAGAGTTGAACACGACTGAGCCCACAAAAATGAATGAAAAAAGTGAGGATACATAAAAATGAAGGGTCAGTTCTTTCCACATTAGAGATTATTCTTGCTGTGTATTTTTTAGTAATACAATTTAAAATATCTGAATGAAAGAATCTGACAGATACAGCTTGGGGCTAGAGTTCACTATTTGTTCTCTAATCTGTGATGTGTAGGAGATAGGGTAGGGTTGTGTGATACATAAAGTTTTCTCTTTATCAGCTATAGGTAGGTAAGTTAACCCACAGAAAAGATGAGACAGAGCATGAGTAAAAATGATTGAATCATATCTCACTTCTGTCTCTTTTCAACCCCCCCCAAATATCACCAATATTTGCATAAAGATATTAGTCCATAAGGACAAAACTAACTAGAAAAAAGAAAATAGTAGATGAGACATTCAATGAAATGTGGAGAGATGAGAAGCAAAAGGAAAATAATCAATTTAGGAAAATAGGCAAAATTTAACCTAACTACGGCAGAGGGGTAAGGAATGAGCCAGTTTACTTAATGGAATTGTGAGAGCCCTGATGATTAGAGGGACCCCAGATAGAATGGAGGGTGGTGTAGAGTTTCTACAAAGGGATTCTTTTCCAGAATTCTGGGGAAATTTTATGTTCTGAGTCCAAAGAAAAAATCAGTTGGGAAAATAAGAAAAAGAATTTCAATTCCCCTACTAGAATTAAAGCTTAATAACCACAATGGCTATGTTCACTAATTTGAATAAATAGACTGATGTCAAGTGGGGAGCAAGGGCAATAATAACTGAGGTGCTGAGCTGAAGGGTAAGATGGACACTTCCAGAACTCGGGCATGAGCTGGGTGGAGAGAAGCAGTTAAGATCTAATCAGGGTCTGTTGCCATGTGTGTTTGTGACCCCATCTACTGCTAAGGGTAGAGCATTCTTTTTTTATAATTGGGGTATAATTGCTTTTCTTATAATTGGAATATAATTGTGTTACATTCTGCTGTACAAGCGAATCAGCTATATGTGTACATATATGCCCTCTCTCTCGAGCTTCCCTCCCTCCCCACCCCCATCCCATCCCTCCAGGTCATCACAGAGCACTGAGCTTCCTGTGCTTACAGCAGCTTCCTACTGTTCTTTATATGGTAGTGTATATAAGTCAATGCTGCTTTCCAAATTCAATCCACGCCCTCCCCGTGTCCACACATCAGTTCTGTATGTGCATCTCTCTTCCTGCCCTGCAACTAAGTTCATCTGCGCCATTTTTTTTCTAGATTCCATATGTTTTTCTCTTTCTGACTTGCTTCACTCTCTATGACAGACTCTGGGTTTAACCACATCACTACAAATGACCCAATTTCTTTCCTTGTAATGGCTGAGTAATATTCAATTGTATACATATATATCACATCTTTATCCATTCATCTGTCAATGGACATTTAGATTGCTTCCATGTACTGGCTATTGTAAATAGCATTACAATGAACATGGAGATACATACGACTTTTTGAAATACGGTTTTCTCAGAGTATATGCCCGGTAGTGGGATTGCTAGGTCATATGGTAGTTTTCTTGCCAATGAAATAATTATCAATACATTAATATGTGTAGCATGCTTTATATAAATCCTTAGACTCTGTTCCAAGAAATAACAAGTTCCATAAGTAAAATAAGTTATTTTTTTTTAACTTTCTATTTTTTTATTGGGGTATAGCTGATTAACAAAGTTGTGATAGTTTCAGGAGAATAGCAAAGGGACTCAGCCATACATACACATGTATCCATTCCCCGCAAACTCCCCTCCCATCCCGGCTGCCACTTAACATTGAGCAGAGTTCCATGTGCTATACAGTAAGTCCTTGTTGGTTATGCATTTTAAATATACCAATGTGTAGTTGGCAGTTTCCACACATGTTTCTATGTAGTACTGTTAACTGTTGTGTTACTGTAATACAACTCAATGATACTGGGTTGCTTTTTCTAATGTTAGAAAATATTCTATAGGCTACAGTTCAGTTCAGTTCAGTCACTCAGTCATGTCCAACTCTTTGTGACCCCATGGACTGCAGCACACCAGGCTTCCCTGTCCATCACCAACTCCCTGAGTTTACTCAAACTCATGTCCATCGAGTCAGTGATGCCATCCAATCATCTCATCCTCTGTCATCCGCTTCTCCTCCCACCTTCAATCTTTCCCAGCATCAGGGTCTTTTCAAATGAGTCAGTTCTTTGCATTAGGTGGCCAAAGTATTGGAGTTTCAGCTTCAGCATCAGTCCTTCCAATGACTATTCAGGACTGATTTCCTTTCGGATGGACTGGTTGGACCTCCTTGCAGTCCAAGGGACTCTCAAGAGTCTTCTCCAATACCTCAGTTCAAAAGCATCAATTCTTTGATGCTCAACTTATACTCTAACAGAAGCAAGGCAAGGAAAGAAAATAAGAATGTTGTTATAGAGTATTCAGACATAGAATTAGCATCTGACCTAAAAACTGAACCAGCATCAAACTACCAATGGTATTTTTCACAGAACTAGAACAAATAATTTCACAATTTGTATGGAAATACAAAAAACCTCAAATAGCCAAAGTAACCTTGAGAAAGAAGAATGGAACTGGAGGAATCAACCTGCCTGACTTCAGACTATACTACAAAGCCACAGTCATCAAGATAGTATGGTACTGGCACAAAGACAGAAATATAGATCAATGGAACAGAATAGAAAGCCCAGGGATAAATCCATGAACCTATGGTCACTTTATCTTCAACAAGGGAGGCAAGGATATACAATGGAAAAAAGACAACCTCTTTAAAAAGTGGTGCTGGGAAAACTGGTCAACCACTTGTAAAAGAATGAAACTAGAACACTTTCTAACACCATACACAAAAATAAACTCAAAATAGATTAAAGATCTAAACATAAGACCAGAAACTATAAAACTCCTAGAGGAGAACATAGGCAAAACACTCTCCAACATAAATCACAGCAGGATCCTCTATGACCCACATCCCAGAATATTAGAAACAAAAGCAAAAATAAACAAATGGGACCTAATGAAACTTAAAAGCTTTTGCACAACAAAGGAAACTATAAGCAAGGTGAAAAGACAGCCCTCAGATTGGGAGAAAATAATAGCAAACGAAGCAACAGACAAAGGATTAATCTCAAAAATATACAAGCAACTCCTCCAGCTCAACCCCAGAAAAATAAATGACCCAATCAAAAAATGGGCCAAAGAACTAAACAGACATTTCTCCAAGGAAGACATACAGATGGCAAAAAAACACATGAAAAGATGCTCAACATCACTCATTATCATAGAAATGCAAATCAAAACCACAATGAGGTACCATTACACGCCAGTCAGGATGGCTGCTATCCAAAAGTCTACAAGCAATAAATGCTGGAGAGGGTGTGGAGAAAAGGGAACCCTCTTACACTGTTGGTGGGAATGCAAATTAGTACAGCCACTATGGAAAACAGTGTGGAGATTTCTTAAAAAACTGGAACTAGAACTGCCATATGACCCAGCAATCCCTCTTCTGGGCATACACACCGAGGAAACCAGATCTGAAAGAGACACGTGCACCCCAATGTTCATCACAGCACTGTTTATAATAGCCAGGACATGGAAGCAACCTAGATGCCCATCAGCAGACGAATGGATGAGGAAGCTGGGTACATATACACCATGGAATATTACTCAGCCATTAAAAAGAATTCATTTGAATCAGTTCTAATGAGATGGATGAAACTGGAGCCCATTATACAGAGCGAAGTAAGCCAGAAAGATAAAGACCATTACAGTATACTAACACGTATATATGGAATTTAGAAAGATGGTAACGATAACCCTATATGCAAAACAGAAAAAGAGACTCAGATGTATAGAACAAACTTGTGGACTCTGTGGGAGAAGGCGAGAGTGAGATGTTTCAAGAGAACAGCATCGAAACATGTATATTATCTAGGGTGAAACAGATCACCAGCCCAGGTTGGATGCATGAGAGAAGTGCTCGGACCTGGTGCACTGGGAAGACCCAGAGGGATCGGGTGGAGAGGGAGGTGGGAGGGGGGACCGGGATGGGGAATACATGTAAATCCATGGCTGATTCATTTCAATGTATGACAAGAACCACTGCAATGTTGTGGAGTGATTGGCCTCCAACTAGTGAAAATAAATGGAAAAAAAAAAATAAAAAAATAAAAACTGAACCAGCAAAAGCAAAGTAGATTTCAATGTCAAAAGCAAATTCAGGCAAGTGAGTGAAATATTTTCAACATTAAAAAAGGAAACGAACTTTTACGAAGTAACATATAGCCTAACATTCAACTTGAACCTTTTTTGGACCACTCTACCAACACCATCATAAAATGGAAGGTCTTTTTCTATGAAACGTAATATTTGTAACAAAATAAAGATCAGGATTATTTGATGGAACTGTAAATGTTTTGTGTGTTTTAAATTTTAATTTTAAGAAAATAACTAAAATATTTTATGTATTTCTGGTATCATCTTCCAATACTTTTAATGATATTTATTTAGCATTTAGTTTTGTGTTTCCTTCTTGGAATTTTTTTATTGTCAAGTGTCTATATCAATGGTCATTTTACCATGTTCTTAAAATACATAGTCTTGTCAAAATGATATTAGCTCATAATAATGAATAAACTGTGTATTTATTACTGTTTTCACCACAAACTTCTAAAAATTTAGTTTGATTCTATCAGAGAAAAATTATTTACTACTTATTATGATTACTCATTATCATTCAAAAGCACTCAGATGAAGCATGATGAAAAGTACAAATTAACTGTTGACTGGGGAAATTTCCAAGAGTTCCTGAGAATTCTGATTTCTCAGTCCAGAAGCAACAGAGAAGTTAGAAGTACAAAATAGTTGAATACAGAGAAGGTGGTGGAGCATCTGTATTGAGAGTAACCATGATCTAGCATGTCAAGAGATTAGCACCCTTCTCCCTGCAAGCTCAATCTCCTACCTCACTATACCCCCAACCAGTGGATGCTGGATGGTAACTCTTCGGAGAAATGTTTCACACTTAGGGAATATGCAGTGGAGATCTAGAGTGATTTGTGGGCTGAAAAACGTTCAACATCACTAATTATCAGAGAAATGCAAATCAAAGCCATAATGAGATATTACCTTTCAGAATGGCTATCATCAAAAAGACAACAAATAATAAAGGCTGGTGAGGATGTGGTGAAAAGGGAACCCTCATGTGCTGTTTGTAAGAAAGGAATTTGATACATCCTCTATGGGAAACAGTATGGAGATTCCTCAACAAAATTAAAAGTAGAAATATGGTATGATCCAATAATTCCACTCCTGTGTATTTATCTGAAGAAAACAAAAACACTAATTAAAAAGATGTATGCAACCCTTATGTTCATTGAAGCATTATTTACAATAGTCAACATATGAAAGCAACCTGATAGATACACAAAGAAGATATAGTACATATTAAAATATACAACAGAATATTACTAAGTCATAAAAATAAATCTTGCCATTTGTGATGATATGGAATGATCTAGAGTGTATTATTCTAGAAATGAGTCATCTAGAGAAATACAACATTTGTGTTATTTCATTCATGTTTGGAATCTAAAACAACAAAACATGAAGTGGAGTAAAACAGAAACAGAGTTACAGATACAGAGAAGAATCCTGTGGTTGCCAGAGGGGAGGAGGATTTGGAGACTGAGAAACAGGTGATGGAGATTATGAGGTGCAAACTTCCAGTTGCAAAATAAATGAGTCATGGTTATGAAATGTACAGTGTGAAGAATGTAGTCAATAATTACATATTTGTATGGTGACAGATGGTAGCTTAGATTTATCCTGTTGATCATTTAAAAATATATAGGAATGTCATATAATATTATATACCAAGAAATAACAGCAGTTTAGGTCAATTATACTTCAAAAACATTCAAACAAAAAAACTCGTAGGAAAAAAAAAAGATCAGATCTGTGGTTACCAGAGGCAGGGCATGTAGGGCAGGGGAAACTGGATGAAGGAAGTCAAAAGATACAAGCTTCCAATTACAAGAGATGATTAATGATTAACATGATTAATGTAATTAAGACAGCAGTATATTGTAAATGACAACTGTTAGAGTAAATCCTGAGTTCTCATCAAAAGGAAAAAAATATTTTTATATTTCTTTAATTTTATATCTATACAAGATGACGGGTGTCCACTAAACTTGTGGCAACCATTTGAAGATATATATGTCAAATCATTATGCTGTAACCTTAAACTTAATCAGTGTTGTATGCTCAGTCACTCCGTCATGTCTGACTCTTTGCAACTCCCTGGTCTATAGCCTGCCAGCCTCCTATGTCCATGGAATTTTCCAGGCAAGAATACTGGAGTGGATTGCCGTTTCCTACCCCAGGGGACCTTCCTGATCCAGGTATCAAAGCCATCTCTTGCACCTCCTGCACTGGTGGACGGATTCTTTACAATTGTGCCACCTGGGAAGCCTACACTTAGTCAGTGCTATGTGTCAATTATTTCTCAATAAAACTAGATGGAAGAAAAGCCCTCATCAATAAATGAGCAAGGAAGCTGGGATTTCTTTCTTTTGAAATAATTCTATACAAATAAAGCCTTCTGAGTATCAGTTGATTCGAATAGGTACGGTTCAATCTTATTCAGTAGTCTTTAGCACAGAAAACTGACATTCCTGAATTTAACAGTTTCTGCAGTTATAATAACTTCCTATCACAAATTATTTATTTGTAAATATTAACCAGAATTATAGGCACACATGCTGGATTATCTTGCTTTCTTATGATGGTAGAATGTTGTGGGTTATAACTCTGAGGCTCATTTTGAGTCTTTTAAAATTTTTGTTATTTAGTACATTTAATTTTGATATACTGTCTCTGCCATAGAAAGCTTATCATAATTAAATGAAAACCAAGAATAATCCCAGGGCTTCCCTGGTGTCTCAGTGGTAAAGAATCCACCTGTCAATGCAGGAGGCTCTGCTTTGATCCCTGGGTCAGGAAGGTCCCCTGGAGAGGGAAATGGCAACCCACTCCAATATGCTTGCCTGGGAAATCTCCTGGATAGAGGAGCCTGGTGGTCTACAGTCCATGGGTCACAAACAGTGGGACACAACTTAGTGACTAAATAACAACAAAGAATAATTCCAAATCTGCTTTCAATGAAGTCACCATCCCTGCTTATCTCCTTTATGTTGTGATATTATCTGGTATTTTGAAGCCAGACATTAAATGCATTGAATAACATTCACTTATTTAAGAAATATTTGTTGACTCTTCAACTGGCACATGCTTTGTTAGTCTGTGATGGATGTATAAACATGGGTGATTTTTATAACGTCTTTATATTTTCTTAAAGGTTTGGTTTTATGATCTCTAATATAGTAATAATTTCTCTTATTTGTGTATGTTTGTGTGTGGATAAATAATCAGCTTATTCATGGGTAGATATACAATAATTGTTATTTCCTTGTAATTATACATACACATGAATAAATTAATTTGAGTTATTTGGCACTGATTTGGGCACAGGAGCTACAAAAATCCAGGCAGCAGGAAAGAAATGTAATAAATACTGGAGTAATAAGAAGTCCGTAAACAAAGAATAAGCCAGATATGGAGAATTAACTACTCATTACAATACCAAATGCATCAGTAGAATTCTTTCTTTGGCACATTCAGAACAGAGCAGTGAATCTAAATGTTAAGAATGGAAGGTTGGTTAGTGATCTAAATCAGTCAAAAGAGCTAGTACTAAAATTCACGTACTTCTGTCTAGGTTGGTTGCTTCTTTGAAGCCTCTGAATTATTTGACACAGAACTCTAATAAATTAATAAGCACTTTCCTAATCAAATTAAAGAAAGCAAATTACAACAGGGCATAATCTGAAAGCATGTGAATATGCTCAAGCAGTAGTTGACAATCTAACTCAGAATTAGTGAGCAGAAGAATCAATGAAATGAGGTTCAACAACTACATTCACAGATGACTGAGCTGTTACAACCTGCCCAACAATTGATGTTCAAAACAAAGCCTACAATTATAACCAAACTATAAGGAAAAGGTTAAGTAATGTTTGAAATACTCTTTTACAAAGTCAAGGTAGTGAATTGTAAAGATCAGAAAGGTCTTTTTTTTTAATGTAGAAAAAGAATGGTGAAACGTTGTTTTATGAATTGAAAGAATAGCACTGACATATACACACTACCATGTGTAAAGTAGATAGTTAGCAGGAAGCTGCTGCATAGCACACAGGTCAGCATGGTGTTCTGTGATACCCTGGAGTGGTGGGAGGGGGGCTTGAGATGGAGGGGATATAGATAAAATATACATATGGCTGATTCATGATGTTGGACAGCAGCAACTAATACAATATTGTAAAGAAATCATATTCCAATTAAAAAATGAAGAAAGAAAAAAACTGCAATTTTTTTTATTTAAAATTTAATTATATGGGATACCAGAGTCCATAACAATACTGCATAACAGAGACACTATTTAATATATTCTATACAAAGTTGAGCCAACTTTTGACATTACAAAGAGCTTATTCCTTTAGCAAGTACTAAAACATCTAATAAGAGGTTATAAGAGGATACATCCACAGGCACTAATGCAAATAATCTTTCAGTTAAGTGTTCTTGGCACATAAGCTAGTATGGGGGAGCTATAAATTCTTTTTGACATTTATTTAAGGCATCATAAAGTAAACGCAGCAGGAAACTATGTAAAGAATATATTCAGTTTGCTGTGTTATGGCACTGAATCTAAGACTGTTACATATAATATGGTGTGACATTCAAGGAAAAGTATTAGTTCAGTTCAGTTCAGAAGCTCAGTTATGTCTGACTTTGTGACCCCATGGACTGCAGCACGCCAGTCTTCCCTGTCCATTACCAACTCCCAGAGTTTACTCAAACTCATGTCCATTGAGTCAGTGATGCCATCCAACCATCTCACCCTCTGTTGTCCCCTTCTTCTCCCACCTTCAATCCTTCCCAGCATCAGGTTCTTTTCAAATGAGTCAGTTCTTCGCATCAGGTGGCCAACTACTGGAGATTCAGTTTCAGCATTAGTCCTTCCAGTGACTAGTCAGAACTGATTTCCTTTAGGATGGACTGGTTGGATCTCCTTGCAGTCCAAGGGACTCTCAAGAGATTTCTTCAACACCACAGTTCAAAAGCATCAATTCTTCGGGGCTCAGCTTTCTTTATATTCCAACTCTCACATTCATACATGACTACTGGAAAAAACAAAACTTTGACTAGATGGACCTTTGTTGGCAAAGTAATGTCTCTGCTTTTTAATATGCTGTCTAGGTTTGTCATAGCTTTTCTTCCAAGAAGTAAGCGTCTTTAATTTCATGGCTGCAGACACCATCTGCAGTGATTTTGGAGCCCCCCAAAATAAAGTCTGTCATTGTTTCCACTGTTTCCCCATCTATTTGCCATGAACTGATGGGACTAGATGCCATGATCTTAGTTTTCTGAATGTTGAGCTTTAAGCCAACTTTTTCACTCTCTTCTTTCACTTTCATCAACAGGCTCTTTAGATCTTCTTCACATTCTGCCATAAGGGTGGTATCATCTGATTATCTGAGGTTATTTATATTTCTCCCAGCAATCTTGATTCCAACTTGTGCTTCATCCAGCCCAGTGATTCTCATAATGTACTGTGCATATAAGTTAAATAAGCAGGGTGATAACATATAGCCTTGACTTACTCCTTTCCCGATTTGGAACCAGTATGTTGGTCCATGTCAAGTTCTGAGTGTTGCTTCCTGACCTGCATACAACTTTCTCAAGAGGCAGGTCAGGTGGTCTGGTACGGCCATCACTTTAATAATTTTCCATGGTTTGTTGTGATCCACACAGTCAAAGGCTTTGGCATAGTCAATAAAGCAGAAATTGATATTTTTCTGGAACTCTCTTACTTTTTTGATAATCCAATGGATGTTGGCAATTTGATTTCTGTTTTCTCTGCCTTTTCTAAAACCAGATTGCACATCTGGAAGTTCATCATTCATGTACTGTTGAAGCCTGGCTTGGAGAATTTTGAGCATTACTTTACTAGCGTGTGAGATGAGTGCAATTGTGTGGTAGTTGGAGCATTCTTTGGCATTGCCTTTCTTTGGGATTGGAATGAAAACTGACCTAAGTTTTCCAAATTTTCTGGCTTCTTGAGTGTAGCACTTTCACAGTATCATCTTTTAGGATTTGAAATAACTCAACTGGAATTCCATTACCTCCACTAGCTTTGTTCATAGTGATGCTTCCTAAGGCCCACTTGACTTCATATTCCAGGATGTCTGGCTCTATGTGAATGATCATACTGTCGTGATTATCTGGGTCATGAAGATCTTTTTTGTACAGTTCTTCTGTGTATTCTTGCCACCTCTTCTTAATATCTTCTGCTTCTGTTAGGTCCATATCATTTCTGTCCTTTATTGTGCCATCTTTGCATGAAATGTTCCCTTGGTATCTCTAATTTTCTTGGAGAGATCTCTAGTTTTTCCCATTCTACTGTTTCCCTCTATTTCTTTGCACTGATCAGTGAGGAAGTCTTTCTTATCTCTCCTTGCTATTCTTTGGAACTCTGAATTCAAATGGGTATATCTTTCTTCTTCTTCTTTTCTTTTGGCTTCTCTTCTTTTCACAGCTATTTGCAAGGCCTTCTAAGACAGCCATTTTGCTTTTTTGCATTTCTTTTCCATGGGGATGGTCTTGATCCCTGTCTCCTGTACAAGGTCACAAACTTCAATCCATAGTTCTTCAGGCACTTTGTCTATCAAATCTAATCCCTTGAATCTATTTCTTACTTCCACTGTATAATCCTAAGAGATATGATTTAGGTCATACCTGAATGGTCTAGTGGTTTTCCTTACTTTCTTTAACTTAATTCTGAATTTGGCAATAAAGAATGCATGATCTGAGCCACAGTCAGCTCCCATTCTTGTTTTTGCTGATTGTATAGAGCTTCTCCATCTTTGACTGCAAAGAATATAATCAATCTAATTTTGGTATTGACCATCTGGTTATGTCCATGTGTAGACTCTTCTCTTGTGTTGCTGGAAGAGGGTGTTTGCTATGACCAGTGCATTCTCTTGGCAAAACTCTATTAGCCTTTATCGTGCTTCATTCTTTACTCCAAGGCCAAATTTGCCTGTTACTCCAGGTGTTTCTTGACTTCCTACTTTTGCATCCAGTTCCCTATAATGATATCTTTTTTGTGTGTTAATTCTAGAAGGTCTTGTAGGTCTTCATAGAATCATTCAACTTCAGCTTCTTTAGCATTACTGGTCAGGGCATAGGCTTGGATACCATGATACTGAATGGTTTGCCTTGGAAGAAAAAAGAGATTATTCTGTCGTTTTTGAGATTGCATCCAAGTACTGCATTTCAGACTCTTTTGTTGACTATGATGGCTACTCCATTTCTTCTAAGGGATTCTTGCCCTCAGTAGTAGATATATTGGTCATCTGAGTTAAATTCACCCATTCCAGTCCATTTTAGTTCGCTGGTTCCTCGAATGTCGACATTCACTCTTGCCATCTCCTGTTTGACCACTTTCAATTTGCCTTGATTCATGGACCTAACATTTCAGGTTCCTATGCAATTTTGCTCTTTACAACATTGGACTT
Organism: Odocoileus virginianus; assembly: GCF_023699985.2. Classification (NCBI taxonomy): domain Eukaryota; kingdom Metazoa; phylum Chordata; class Mammalia; order Artiodactyla; family Cervidae; genus Odocoileus; species Odocoileus virginianus. Next base: position 57,733,412 of record NC_069681.1, on the reverse strand, counting down.
TGCTTCTATCACCAGTCACATCCACAACTGGGTGTTGCTTTTGCTTTGGCTCTATCTCTTAATAATATGTAAAAAGTCAGAGATTCAAACTTTTAAAGAAGAGGGATAAAAGCAGAAAACTTAAAAACTAATTCTTCTCTTTGTTAGTGGTTGGAGTCCTTGACATTACAGGAATATTGAGTAGTATTAAATGTAATTTAGTTTTAACAATTCTACTTGATTCCATGCTGGGTGTTTTCTTTCTTTTGGATATCTAGTTTTCATGATGGAAAGCTATATTCTGTAAGAATTTGGGTCTTACTCTTGCATCATGTTATATTTCTCATAGGAAAAGTGAACTAGCTTATCACATTTTATCTTCAGGGTTGACCTCAGATATGTCATGTGATCTATGTTGACCTCAAGGCCCCATCCTCAGAAGGGGCCCATGCTTGATTTAATGCTCTGATAGCACCTGCTTGAAATTCTTAATACTTTTTAACAAAGGGTCTTTTATTTCCATTTTTTACTGGGTTCTCCAAATCACGTAGGTGGTCTTGTTTATCTGACTTACAGTTCTGCCCAAATAGTCCATGAGGTGGTACTTTTGGTGTTAAAAAATAAATAGTCCTAATGCTTATATTACAACCAACCGTAACTTCATTCTAAAATATGTGTGGCTCTTTCCTTTTTCTCTTGTGCTATTTCTATCTTCTCTAATTGTTATCCCATGAGACAAGAAGACCAATGAAAAACTGAAATAAGAGCTCAGAAATAGACTTCATATACATGCACACTTGTTACTTGACAGTCATGCTATTGGGTGTCAAGTAGGGGAAATACAATGGACACTGCAGTAGATTATGCTAATTGTGGGGAGGGAAAGAAAATTATATTTCTAACTCTTATGAAACCAAAAAATCAAGTCCGGATAGACTAAAATACTAATAGTGCAAAGCAAAATGTAGAATAATGTGTGATTATATAAAAAATGAGGATTTTCTGCCCAAGACACTCTATAGGAAGTAAAAAGTCAAGCCACAAAATCTGAGAATATATTTATATACATGAAGTTTAGAAATGACTAACATCCGGAAAGTGTAAGTAGCTCAGTTGTGTCCGACTCTTTGCAACCCCATGGACTATACAGTCCATGGAATTCTCCAGACCTGAATGCTGGAGCAGGTAGCCATTCCCTTCTCCAGGAGATCTTCCCAACCCAGGGATTGAACCCAGGTCTCCCACATTGCAGGCTGATTCTTTACCAGCTGAGCCACAAGGCAAGCTTATCTGGAGGAAAATTTTAAATAGTTCAATAGAAAATTGGGTAAGATAGTTGAATAGGCCCTTAAAAGAAGAGGAGATTTGAATAAACAACAACCAAGAGAAAACATACTGAGATTCAGTAATAATCAAGAAGTTGAAAATAAAAATTAGAATGAAATGCCATATCACACACACTAAACTAGTGAAAATGTTATGTCTGTATATTATTGAACATTAGAGAGGACATGAATCAACAGGCACTTTCATACACTGCTCAATGAATCATAAATTGCAAAACTTTCTTTCAAATCATATTGGTTTTACCTGAATATGAAGTACCTATGCCCCATGACCCAGCGATTCTATTACTAAGTTTCAAAAAATTAGATAATTCTTATTTATGCATACAGAATACATTCGCATTCACAGCAGCCTAGATCTTAATAGACTAGATTGAATATATAAAGTGGGATGCTGTCATTCAATGACATAATATAGCAGTGGAAATGAATTTACTGTAGCTGCAGACATCATCAAATTTCACAAACATAACAGTGAATGAAAGATACATAACTTAAAATATTCATATGCATAATTCCATTTATACCCGATTCAAAAGCAAGCAAAATCAAATAATACATTATTAGAGAGAACATATAGAAAATGCTAAAATCATAAACAGCAACAAAGTTATTCTTACATCAGTGAGGATAGTAGTTACTAGTTACTATCCTCCTAGATAGAGATAGTAGGTATAGGAAGAGAAGGATATGCCATCAGACAACTGGATCAGAGACTTGCAAATTACTGGTAGTGCTTATTTCTTAAACAGCATTTTGCTGGCCTAAGAACATTCTTTCCTTTCACAAGAAGAACCCCTTTTTATCCTCCCCCTCCCATCCCCACTCATCAGCAATTAGCCAGATGAGAACAATGCCCAATACTCTTTTTCCATTGAAATGGAAGAAACGAACTAGCAGTGGGGCATTTGGTGTAGCAGAAACTAATGAGGCAACCCACTTGTTAGCCCTTATCCAGTCTCTGTTCTCTCAACCCATTCAGCCTACAGATGTTTGTGCTCTCACTTTTACTTGCTTAATTGCACTCTGAAAATGATTGCCCTCTAGCTACACCTGATGTTTACCCCTCCAAGACAATATTCCCTAACACTCCTTTCTTCTGGGAGCATTCTTCATTCCAGAAAGAATGTCATGGGACGATGACCTTGGGGACCACCAGAAGCTGTCATGCAATCACTTGAAGCCAGCCCTAATGATCTCAATGCCCCCAGGAGAAGGAGGAGAATGTAGGCTCATATCAACCCTGACCCTTATCTTCAGCCCCATTTTCCATCCTAGAACTATAAGACATTTCCAACTTCCCAGGAAGCAGGGCGTAGTCTTGAAACTGTTAGCTAGATTTGGTCCCCCTTAGCCTGGCAAAGCAATAAAGCCATTCCTTTCTATTCTCATTAAAAAAAAAAAAAAAAGCATTTTGGCTACTTTGATGTTGGCTCACTCATTATTCTTTAAAATACGCATATTGGTTTTATACTCTCTTCTACTGTATAGATATACTTCATAATTTTAAAAAAATGCCACATGTTTCAAGGGACTAAGCAGCTAAAATCTACATAAATTCAAGGCAACACCTTTTAAGGAGATCTACGTATTGTTGACAAACCTTTCGTGAAAATGACAAATTAATTCCTAACTCTCATACACACAATCTGCCAGGAGAAACAGTATTATATTCATGTATGTGCTAAACTTTTTAAAAGAATACTATACACTGAATCCTATGCTAGTTATTTTGTAATAAACATAAATATAATATGCATCTGATTATAGGAAGCACAAGGTGTTGATGGAGAGAAAAAGATGTAAATAAATTGGTAGGAGTAGTGAGTTTTAAAAGGAGAACAATGATTTATACCTTCAAATCTCCAGTAATATTTAAGGTTATAGGTTCCTGTCCAAAGAACTTCACTTCCTAAGAAGAAGAGGCACTATTTAAAGTTTGTGAATACAGATTAAGACTGGTTTCTAGGGATAAAGCCTTTGAAAGAGAGAGATGTCATGGGTTTATCATGGGTGTGGACTCTACCTCTCACTTCCTTGCTGCTCTGGTGTTAGGGTCAGGGTTTCTTCTATAATGTGGGTAAGAAGATGTGGTGAGGATGATAGAAACTGAGGCTGAAGTGAGAATACAAACTGCAATCAAAACCATGATTATGCTACTCTATGGTATTAGGGTGTTAGTTCTAAAAGGTTTTGTAGGTCTTCATAGAACCGTTCAACTTCAGCTTCTTCAGCATTACTGGTTGGGGCATAAGCTTGGATTACCGTGATATTGAATGGTTTGCCTTGGAAACGAACAGAGATCATTCTGTCGTTTTTGAGATTGCATCCAAGTACTGCATTTCAGACTCTTTTGTTGACTATGATGGCTACTCCATTTCTTCTGAGGGATTCCTGCCCACAGTAGTAGATATAATGGTCATCTGAGTTAAATTCACCCATTCCAGTCCATTTTAGTTCATTGATTCCTCGAATGTCGACATTCACTCTTGCCATCTCCTGTTTGACCAATTCCAATTTGCCTTGATTCATGGACCTAACATTCCAGGTTCCTATGCAGTATTGCTCTTTACAGCATCGGACCTTGCTTCTATCACCAGTCACATCCACAACTGGGTATTGTTTTTGCTTTGGCTCTATCCCTTCATTCTTTCTGGAGTTATTTCTCCACTGAACTCCAGTAGCATATTGGGCACCTACTGACCTGGGAAGTTCCTCTTTCAGTATCCTATCATTTTGCCTTTTCATGCTGTTCATGGGGTTCTCAAGGCAGGAATACTGAAGTGGTTTGCCATTCCCTTCTCCAGTGGACCTCATTCTGTCAGACCTCTCCACCATGACCCGTCCATCTTGGGTGGCCCCACATGGCATGGCTTAGTTTCACTGAATTAGACAAGGCTGTGGTCCTGTGGTCAGATTGGCTAGTTTTCTGTGATTATGGTTTTAGTGTGTCTGCTCTCTGATACCCTCTCGCAACACCTACCGTCTTACTTGGGTTTCTCTTACCTTGGACGTGGGGCATCTCTTCAAGGCTGCTCCAGCAAAGCTCAGCCGCTGCTCCTCGCCTTGGACGAGGGGTATCTTCTCACAGCCGCCCCTCCTGACCTTGAATGTGGGGTAGCTCCTCTCTGCCCTCCTGCGCCCGCGTAGCCGCCGCTCCTTGGAGGCGGGGTAGGAAGTCAAGAAACACCTGGAGTAACAGGCAAATTTGGCCTTGGAGTACAGAATGAAGCAGGGCAAAGGCTAATAGAGTTTTGCCAAGAGAACACACTGGTCATAGCAAACACCCTCTTCCAAGAACACAAAAGAAGACTCTACACATGGATATCACCAGATGGCCAACACTGAAATCAGATTGATTATATTCTTTGCAGCCAAAGATGGAGAAGCTCTATACAGTCAGCAGAAACAAGACCAGGAGCTGACTGTGGCTCAGATCATGAACTCCTTATTGCCAAATTCAGACTTAAACTGAAGAAAGTAGGGAAAACCACTAGACCATTCAGGTAAGACCTAAATCAAATCCCTTATGACTATACAGTGGAAGTGAGAAATAGATTTAAGGGACTAGATCTGATAGACAGTGCCTGATGAACTATGGACGGAGGTTCGTGATATTGTACAGGAGACAGGGATCAAAATCATCCCCATGGAGAAGAAATGCAAAAAGGCAAAATGGTTGAGCAGTCCTTACAAATAACTGTGAAAAGAAGAGAAGTGAAAAGCAAAGGAGAAAAGGAAATATATTCCCATTTGAATGCAGAGTTACAAAGAATAGCAAGGAGAGATAAGAAAGCCTTCTTCAGCGATCAATGCAAAGAAATAGAGGAAAAGAACAGAATGGGAAAGACTAGAGATCTCCTCAAGAAAATTAGAGGTACCAAGGGAATATTTCATGCAAAGATGGGCTCGATAAAGGACATAAATGGTATGGACCTAACAGAAGATATTAAGAAGAGGTGGCAAGAATACACAGAAGAACTATACAAAAAAGATCTTCACGACCCAGATAATCATGATCGTATGATCATTCACATAGAGCCAGACATCCTGGAATGTGAAGTCAGGTAGGCCTTAGAAAGCATCACTATGAGCAAAGCTAGTGGAAGTGATGGAATTCCAGTTGAGCTATTTAAAATCCTGAAAGATGATGCTGTGAAAGTGCTGCACTCAATATGCCAGCAAATTTGGAAAACTCAGCAGTAGTCACAGAACTGAAAAAGGTCAGTTTTCATTCCAATCCCAAAGAAAGGCAATGCCAAAGAATGCTCAAACTACTGCACAGTTGCACTCATCTCACACACTAGTAAAGTAATGCTCAAAATTCTCCAACCCAGGCTTCAGCAATATGTGAACCATGAACTTCCAGATGTTCAAGCTGGTTTCAGAAAAGGCAGAGGAACCAGAGATCAAATTGCCAACATCTGCTGGATCATTGAAAAAGCAAGAGAGTTCCAGAAAAACATCTATTTCTGCTTTATTGGCTATGCCAAAGGCTTTGACTGTGTGGATCACAATAAACTGTGGAAAATTCTGAAAGAGATGGGAATACCAGACCACCTGACCCACCTCTTGAGAAACCTATATGCAGGTCAGGAAGCAACAGTTAGAACTGGACATGGAACAACAGACTGGTTCCAAATAGGAAAAGGAGTATGTCAAGGCAGTATATTGCCACTCTGCTTATTTAACTTATATGCAGAGTACATCATGAGAAATGCTGGGCTGGAGGAAGCACAAGCTGGAATCAAGATTGCAGGGAGAAATATCCATAACCTCAGATAATCAGATGACACCACCCTTATGGCAGAATGTGAAGTATATCTAAAGAGCCTGTTGATGAAAGTGAAAGAGGAGAGTGAAAAAGTTGGCTTAAAGCTCAACATTCAGAAAACTAAGATCATGGCAGCTGGTCCCATCACTTCATGTCAAATAGATGGGGAGACAGTGGAAACAGTGACAGAATTTATTTTGGGGGGCTCCAAAATCACTGCAGATGGTGATTACAGCCATGAAATTAAAAGATGCTTACACCCTGGAAGGAAAGTTATGACCAACCTAGATAGCATATTAAAAAGCAGAGACATTACTTTGCCAACAAAAGTCCGTCTAGTCAATGCTATGGTTTTTCCAGTAGTCATGTACAGATGTGAGAGCTGGACTGTGAAGAAGGCTGAGCACCGAAAAATTGATGCTTTTGAACTGTGGGGTTGGAGAAGACTCTTGAGAGTCCCTTGGACTGCAAGGAGAATCAACCAGTCCATCCTAAAAGAGATCAGTCCTGGGTGCTCATTGGAAGGACTGATGCTGAAGCTGAAACTCCAATCTTTGTCCACCTCATGCGAAGAGTTGACTCACTGGAAAAGACCCTGATGCTGGGAGGGATTGGGGGCAGGAGGAGAAGGGGATGACAGAGGATGAGATGGCTGGATGGCATCACCAACTCAGTGGATATGAGTTTGAGTAAACTTCGGGAGTTTGTGATGGACAGGGAGGCCTGGCCTGTTGCAATTCACGGGGTTGCAAATAGTCGGACACAACTGAGTGACTGAACTAAACTGATGGTATTTGGACTCTAAGTGATGGAGAACCATCAAAAGACAGGTGTTACCAAGATGAACAGTCACATTCTATGCAGTCTAAGCATTTCTAAAATCAAAAGAATAGAAAAGGCAAATGCAGTTCTCTTTGAGAGATCTAGCATGAGGATGGAAAATGATGGGAGACTGTAAAAATAAAGTCTATCAATTGGAAATGAAAAATTGAAATTTCATCAAAATATTGACCCTTCTAAAATTAAGTATATAATGTATTATAGATGTGGATAAGTGGAATTTTCCTTTTTTTCTTTTGGATATAAGGATTGTTGAAGATTTTCTTTTTAATGGGCTGGGGGTGCAAAAGAAGCTTTGCCTAAGCCACCTTACTTTTCCTGTGAAACTAAAGCACAGATTTTTCTGCTTGGCTTGTCTGCCTTTGACTCCATGATTCCTTAAGTAATAATCCAGAGTATTTATTTTAAGCCCGTGGTACTGTCATCTTATGTGCTTTAGAGTTATCTACTCCACAAGAACATTATTTCAAATGGGAGATGACATTACTGGTATTAAGCTATTAGAGAAACAGTATCTAAAATCATTACTGCTATTCAGCTGGGAGATGCAAAAGCTGTTTATTTTGATTGTCTTGCTTATATTTTTAATTTGAGCCACTGAAGACTTGGTTACAGAAAACAAGAATTTGGAACAGGTAAGCTAGATGATTTAGTCTCAGCAAAGGCATCCATGATTGACAGACCCTTAAAACTTATTTTCAGTTTCACTGTCTTCACAAGGGTCTCTCCAGTTACCCTGAAAAGAGAGCCTTGATTCGTGCTCTGTAAGTGTTTCCTTGGAGAAGAGCTATTCAGCTTCCAAAAGACAGAAATCATACCTGTGTATTTCTACCTGTTTTTGCAGGGGTGGTGTTGTGAAATATTTTTAGCTTTGCAGAAATAACACTTTACCAGCTAGCATCAAGAGAATACTTTTGGATTCAGACACCAGCATCGTTCTTAATGTTGTGAAAACCAGTATTCTATATTTAAATTGGAGGTCAGAAGAAAAATAAATTCTTAAAGAACTCCACATTTTTTTGTATTATGAAATAAATGTTTCTTATACTAGAGATATTTCTTTCTTGCATCTCTGTATTGAAGAGACCATATCAGCAGAATTTATACCTATGATAAATGCTGTTCTTAAAATTCCAAGAGGAAGACATTTACTGACTTGATCTTCAAGTGCTTGTGATAAAGAGACATGACTATATGGTGGTTCCTATTATGTTACTTAACCTACATTGTTCTCAGTTCTCAACTTGATACAATCGTATATGTCTGTGCTGTATTAACTAATTTGTGATCAACAGAAAGAAGCAATCTTTGATATATTACCAAACATCAAATAGAAAGTATTATTAAAATAATTTAAACCACTTAAACTTTCTTAAGAACAACAAAATAGATTCTTCATCCCCTTGCTCCTCAGTGTGTGGTCCTAGCTGGGATGAGCAGCATCAGTATTATGTGGAAGCTTGTCAGAAACGCAGAATCCCAGGCCCCAGCCTGGATCCACTAAATCAGAATCTGCATTTGAACAAGGTCTCCAGGTAACTAGAATGCACATTAAAGACTGAAAATCCCCCTATGTCTCACATTTTCAAATGTACTATTGTACAAGATTGTAACTTTAAGCCAGAGTAGAATCCTAGAAGTGTGAATTCATTATAGGAAAGATTATGATTGTAGTTTAACAGTGATCAAATTTGGAATCTCTTCAAATAATAACCTAGCTGAGTTAAATTATACATAGATGGAAAAGTAATTTCTATGGTAACCCAGGTTTCCTAGGTGTTTGGAATTAGGAAATTGAAAGGAAATCATTACTGTCACTAGGGTACATTCATGATAGATGAAATCCTTTGCCAAATGGCAAATGAGTGAATGGCTACAATTTGGCACCAAACTGAGATTCCTGCTGTTTTTTCAATAGTAACACATGAAACACTTGCTACCAATTCTGAAATTGCTGTGACATGATGAAATACAAAAAGTCATCTCGATAGCTGAGCGAAAAATGCTATCCAAAATGTCCATATTTAGAGTATAAGAGCCTTCTGACACACAGCTAATATAGTTACTGAGAATATACAATGATGATATCCATCCTAAACATGCAAAAATAAGTTTTGAAAAGAAAATATCCCTGGAAGAAATAATTGATAATCATTAAACTACCATTTAGTTACTTTATACTGTAAACCAGAATTTAACCACAATAAGTTGGATGAAAATATTTTATTGTTGCAGTGCCAACAAACTGACTTATGGCTGAAAGTCATAGGCCAGAGTAAAATAATATCTCATGTTAATTCAAAAAAATCTTTTTTTTCTGAAAATGATAGCTTTTATCTGAAAATGACTGTAACTACAGAGAACAACTTCTAAAAATTGAGATATAGTTTAAGTACAATATTATGTAAGTTTCAGGTATACAACATAGTAATTCACAATTTTTAAAGGTTATATTCCATTTATAGTTAGTATGATATATTAAGCTTAAGCAACTCTCTGAGTTGTTACCCCAAACTCTAAATTCACTTAAAAGTTAAGGAAGCCTGAACAACAAATTCTCATCATTATGTTGAAGGGATTGTTCTCTAAAATGTACATTTCCTCACCAAAATGCTTTGTTAGTACTGTTTTCAGTGTCTAAAAACCAAAACATTTTGAGTAACATTGAATTTTGAATGCCCTCACATACTCGCCACTCTCTGACAAAAATTCATCTTTTAACTTTTCCTGAGCCTTTGGTGTGGGTTGGTTTTGGAGCAATCTGTCTGTGACTCAGGGATAAAGCACATTTGCCTTTGCCCCCCACACATTCTCTATACATATTAAGCATCTTAAGGGCCAGCTATTGTAAATCAGCCATACTGCTGGTACTTTCTAACTTTGTAACATCAGTTTTCCAAAATCTGGAAACAGTTTTTGAAACTTAGCATGACAAAGCCTGTGATCTCTATCCACATTTATTTTATTTTTTTATTGGAGTATAATTGCTTTACAATGTGTTAGTTTCTGCTGTACAACACTCTGAATCAGCCATAAGTATATATATATCTGCTCCCTGTTGAGCCCCTATCCCACCTTGACCATCCTCCTCCTCTAGGTCATTACAAAGCACCAAGCTGAGCTCTTGGTGCTATATAGCAACTCTTAAAAATTCTCATTTCACTTCTAAGTGTGCCTATCAAAATCTTACCCATTCTTCAAGACACATTTCTAATTTCACCTGTTCTATGAAACATTTTGCAATAAATCATTTGAACATCCTTAAATCTTCAGTGTTCTCTTCCTCATGTATATTCTCATAATGCCTTTCTCTTATGTCTCTCTAGTAGGTTATTCGCTCTTTTGGAATAAAGTCTATGTCTTATCTTTTCATTTAATTACAATTTCCAGTGGCTTGCATGTAACAGTTACTCAAAAAATACCTGTAGGATTTGGTTTAACTAGATTCCCCAGTGTCCTATATCCTGTACCCCAGTTGTTGGGTCACCACACTGCTTTCATGATTCCAGCATCTGGCTGTGAATTCTGGGTTCTTTGGCTTCTGATACTGATTACTATGACATCCTAACTCTGATACCACACTCATGAGCTCCACTACAAGCAGAAGTTCTTCCTAGGACTTATTTTAGAATCATTGTGAAAGTGACACTGTCTTCTCTTGGATGACTTAGTTCAGTTCGGTTCAGTTGCTCAGTCGTGTCTGACTCTTGGAGACCCCATGGACTGCAGCACGCCAGGCCTCCTTATGCATCACCAACTCCTGGAGTTTACTCAGACTCATGTCTATTGAGTCAGTGACGCCATCCAACTATCACATCCTCTGTCATCCCCTACTCCCCCTGCCTTCAACCTTTCCCAGCATCAGGCTCTTTTCAAATGAGTCAGTTCTTTGCATCAGGTGGCCAAACTAGTGGAGTTTCAGCCTCACCTTCAGTCCTTCCAATGAATATTCAGGACTGATTTCCTTTAGGATGGACTGGTTGGATCTCCTTGCAGTCCAAGGGACTCTCAAGAGTCTTCTCCAACACCACAGTTCAAAAGCACAAATTCTTCGGCGCTCAGCTTTCTTTATAGTCCAACTCTCACATCCATACATGACTACTGGAAAAACCATAGCTTTGACTAGATGGATCTTTGTTGACAAAATAATGTCTCTGCTTTTTAATATGCTATCTAGGTTAGTCATAGCTTTTCTTCCAAGTAGCAAGCATCTTTTTATTTCATGACTGCAGTCACCTTCTGCAGTGATTTTGGAGCCCCCCCAAAATAAAGTCTGTCACTCTTTCCATTGTTTCCCCATCTATTTCCCATGAGGTGATGGGACCAGATGCCATGATCTTAGTGTTCTGAATGTTGAGCTTTAAGCCAACTTTTTCACTCTCCTCTTTCAATTTCATCAAGAGGCTCTTTAGTTCTTCTTCACTTTCTGCCACAAGGGTGGTGTCATCTGTATATCTGAGGTTATTGATATTTCTCCCAACAATCTTGATTCCAGCTTGTGCTTCCTCCAGCCCAGCGTTTCTCATAATATACTCTGCATGTAAGTTAAATAAGCAGGGTGACAATATATAGCCTTGACATACTCCTTTCCTGATTTGGAACCAGTCTGTTGTTTCATGTCCAGTTCTAACTGTTGTTTCCTGAGCTGCACACAGATTTCTCAAGAGACAGGTCTTGGATGGCTAGTTGCAGGATATTACAAGACTAGAGTTATCCAGTGCCTTATCTAACATTGTGTAGGGAATTACTGTCCAAGAAAAAGTCTACCAAGGAATAAGCAAGGCTCAGAGGTTGTATAAAATAGAGTTCTAAAGCCAGCATCCTACTCTGCTTACAAAATATCCATATCAGTTACATGGAATGTCTTTCCTCTATTGGATGAGACAGATGAACTTAACTATTCTTTTCAACTGTGAAATTCTAAGTTTTCATTGAAAGATATATATCTGTATATGGCTATATAGCCAACTAGGTATCTTGACTTCACTCCATAAAGGATTTGAGACAGCCAGTACTAAGTCACTAAGATCAATCAATTGAAATGGTTTATGTAATTCTCTGTGAACTATCAATGATTGAAATCAGTCTTAGTTTATCTCCAATGTAATTTCAGATGCAGATTGGAAGGTGGATAAAGAAATAGAGTAAAATCCTTCAAGCCTTTGGATACTGTTTCTCAAAAACTATAACTATAATTTCTCCCAAACAAAGTATTACATCTGCAGCAATAATTGTCACAGAGAGAAGTGTCCAGGGAAGATATGTTGAATAATGAAATAACAGCCATCTGTTTAAAGAGGGCTTGGCAGTCTTATCTCATAAAGGGAGCACTTATTTCCTCTGCCAAAAACTGGCCCCAATGATACACAACAGACCTAGATGTACTATAGCTTTACCTCACACATTAGATGCAAACATTCTAGCACTCTTAAGGCTCCTATATACCAAATCCTTCAGTAACACAATCAACTTTAATTCAAGTCCTTATGTTTGCTGTCTATGGCCTTATTATAAGTGTAACTGGCTGAATTAACTGGAGTTTATAGAAGCAGAAGGACTTTCCAGGGGGCTCAGTGGTAAAGAATCTGCCTGCCAATGCAGGAGACTTTGGAGACACAGATTTTATCCCTGGGTCAGGAAGATCACCTGAAGAAGGAAATGGCAACCCACTCCAATATTCCTGCCTAGAGAATTCCATGGACAGAGGAGTCTGGCAGGCTGCAGGGTATGGGGTCTCAAAGAGTCAGGTGCAGCTGAGGGAATAAGCACATATGAACAGAAAGTCATTCCATCCTTTTCCTACAAAGCTCCTTTAAATCTACTCTCTCAACTTATACTACCAGTCTTCAACCTCTTAGATCAGGAGTTCCCAACTTCTAGGACCGACTGCCTGATGATCTGAGAGGAGCTGTGTGTGCACGCCTGCTAAGCCGCTTCGGTTGTGTCTGACTCTTTGCAATCCTGTGGACTGTAGTCTTCCAGGCTCCTCGGTCCATGGGATTCTCCAGGCAAGAATACTGGAGTGGGTTTGTGTGCCTTCCACCAGAGACTCTTCCTGACCCAGGGATGGAACCTGCGAAACCCGTCCCTGGTGCCAAAATGTTAGAGACCACTACCTTAGATGAAATCTCTGCCATGTCTCATAGCTTTTATTGTCAGTTTTAGGCAACAAATGCTTTCATTCATTCTAATAATCACGTGACTTCAAACCACTTTTCTTAAAACTTATCTCCCATCTCAGGTGTACTTGGGATCACGGGACATGGTAAATTTTCTTAATTTTTCCAGCTATCTCTTTTACTGTTTCTATTCCATGCACCAGGCTGCATCTTGCTACTCCAGAGTTGGAATGTAGAAAAGAATGTGACACAGGGCAGAACAGCTTACTTGACTACTGGTCTTCGTAACCTGGTAACCTTCATAACCTTCGTAACTTGTAACCTGGTCTTCGTGCCGAGTGTGGAGGATTCCAAATGAAGAAATCTCCCTGGTGTTTTTATAGGTTCCTGTTGGGGATTCAGCATCACCTGCAATACCTTAATGCAAGTGATGTTTTCCATAGCAGGACGCTTACAGCTCCATTTTCAGTTTCTGGTTTTCTGTGGTTTATAACCACTGTGGGAATCACCTTGTCTGACATTCCATTTGAATGGAATTCCCTTCCTAATGACCAGTCTGGTTTCCTTCCACCGAGTCTTCAGTTGCTGCCACCCCAAAACTCACATTTGTTTTACTGAACCAAATTTTGTCATTGCAGCAGCTCCTGCTTTTAGTCCCTTCCAGTGTCCATCAGTGTATGGCTATTAACAAAACTGACACCATCCTGAGCCCATCCAGTTCCTCCTGTCCTTCCACTGGCCCTGCCCAAGACTGCACTGCATGGTAAATCACTTCTGTGTCATCAAGGGCTTTGTCTTTAATACATTTTGTTTAGTAATCATTAGGATGATGAAGACCTTCACTGATGTATTCCTAGTGCTCACGAACCTAGTTACCATCCATAAATCTTGACTTAGGCATGCACTTCCTGTTTCTAAGCATGCACCCCAATACTCTAGAATTAACCATAGAATTGTTCCAATGGCCTCTTGGTGGCGTGGAGTGTGGCTGTGGATGCTTCTGTATAATTGTTTAATTGATCCCACCCTGTAAGTTGTTTAGTCGCTAAGTCATGCTCAACTCTTTGCGACTCTATGGATTATAGCCTGCCAGGCTTCTCTGCCCATGGCATTTTCCAGGCAAGAAGACTAGAGTGGATTCCCATTTCCTACTCCAGGGGATCTTCCCAACCCAGGGATTGAATCTACATCTTCTGCTTGACAGGTGGGTTCTTTACCACTGGGCCTCCTGGGAAGCCCTTCCTAAGGGTTACCTTATAATAAACTGATTCATTGATTATACAGAGAGGCCTGCCTAATATTTCAGTCTCAAGATACTGTCTCAGTTGGGTGTACACTTTTCATATTCTCTGTTCTTAAACAGTCAGGTATCAAGTACTGGGTATCAGCATAATGCTAGGAGACAACAGATCAAACTCTAAGTTCTCTTGAACCCCACCAGTTTTACCACAACCTACCAATTCACCTTGAGAAAAAATCCTCCCCTGAAAACTGGGACCCCTGGGAGTTTTTAACTCTAAGCTAGTCTTGGAAGAGCCCCCAAACTTTCGAAAGTTTTAGCCTCCAGATCACTATCAAATTCCCACTGTGAAGATATGAGAAAAATCTCCATTTGCTTGTAGCAAGGGGACAAGAAAACGAACAAATGTGAAGTATGTCCAGAGTACTCTGTTTTCTTAAATGAGGACTTCTTTTCCCTAAAGGGAAACTATTTTACCTGAACCTAATAAATCCAGAGGAAAAGAAATACCCAACCACAGGCCCCTCTAGCCTTTGACATGGGGGAAGGGAAATACCTAGTTCAGTCTCACTAAAAGACTGAGACCTAATCATAGCACTGGAGAACACATCTCTGCCCACACAACTTACCTACACATCAAGAGGGCTTCTGTATGATAACAGGAGATTGCAGCTAAAAACACAGCTAAAAATTGCAAACCTCAAACCCTATTTCAGAAATAGTTAGTAAAACTTAGAAACAACAATGAAGACAAAAGCAACATAATAGAGGAAAACTTAGTCTCTGACACCACAACTACAGTAAACAGGAAATATAATCTAACCTCTAGCTAGAAAAACATAAAATCTCATATAAAAGGCCTGTCTACCACTATTCTTTTTACTTAATGCATTTTCTCTGGCTTTCAACAATACATACAAGGATGAAAACAGGCAAACAGAGAAATACAGCCTGAAGAGTAGGACACAGCATAGGGACCTGACTCTGATATGGTACAGGTTTTGGGATTTTTAGAACAGGAATTTTAAATAACTATGAATAACATACTAAGGGCTTGTTATGACTTTGTAAAATTAACATTTGTTACCCGCAGCACAGGGGGCAGATGCAGTTCCTCAAAAGACCACAAGAGAAATTGAAGTAGAGAAGTTTATTACTCACAGGTGCTGGAGAAAGTACACAGAATGATTTGAGGGGGCCACATGGGGAGGTCAAGAAAGGGTGCCGGCAGAGAGGGAGGCAGGACCTGGGGGTCCATGCCTCTAGAAGCGTCTGTAGCTGGGGTAATTTGAAGTTCCTGGCTAAGGCTGAATTGATTTCAAGCAAACAAACAAAAAAACAGAATTTTGGTGAGCTTCATAGGGGTCTTGTCTAAACCTGAGCAAAGGATAGGCCCACAGAGGTAGGGGAGACTTCTGAAGAGAAGCTCTGTCAGGAAGTTACATTTGCTTATAGACCATTATCTAGAGCATGTGCTTGCATGAGGGAACTGATGTCAGTTTAAGGTCCCTGTAAGCCACTTTGGCAAGCATAATAAATACCAAGGCAGCAATAGCATAGAGCAGCTTAGCTAAACACTTGACAGGGCTCTAATGGAAAAAATAGACAATATGCAAGAACAGATGGGCAACTGAAGCAGAGAGATGGAAATTCTGTGAAAGAATCAAAAGGAAATGGTAGGAAAAACAAAACACTGTAATAGAAATGAAGAATGCCATTTATGGACTCATCAGTAGATTGGACATAACTGAGAAAAAAAATCAGTGAGCTTGAAGTTATATCAATAGAGACTTCCAAAACTGAAATACAATGAGTAATAAGAAAAAGATGAAATGTAATATTCAAGAATTGTGGAACGATTGCAAAATGGCTGCATATACATAATGAGAGTACCAAAAGGAGAAGAAAGGAAGAAACAAGAAAATACTTGAAGTTATATTAATGGGTGAGAATTTTCCAAAATTTATGACAGAGCCAGTAATCTAAGATCTAGGAAGCTCAGACAATACTAAGGTTAAATATCAGAAAACTATTTCTAGTTACGCTATATTCAAGTTGTTAATAGATAACAGGCAAAGACATTGAAAGAAGGCAGAAGAAAAAGTTACCTTACCTATAGAGGAACAAGGATAAGAATTACATTGGACTTCTTTCAGAAATCACACAAAAAGAATGGAATGAAATATTTAGTGTTGAAAGGGAAAAAATCAACCTAGAATTCTGTATCCAGCAAAAATTTCCTTTAAAAGTGAAAGAGAAATAAAGCCTTTCTCAGATAAATAAGAATCCATTGAATTTGTCACCTATCCTGCAAAAAAATAAAGCTAAAATAAATCATACAGAAAGAAGGCAAATGATATAGAAATTTCGATCTGCGTAAAAGAAGGAAGCACATGATAGAAACAAAAGTAAAACAAAATCCTTTTTTCTTACCCTTAATTGATCTAACAATGAAAGTTTGTTAAAAAACAATAGAAACAATGTATTTGATACATTGGTGATAATTGGTTGTGAGTAAGTGAAATTAATAACATCATTATCCTAAGAGAAGGGCAAGAGGAATTGAGAATTCTTTTTCCTGAGCCACTTGCCTTAGCCATGAAGTGTTACAATGTTACTTGAAAGAGGTCTTGGATTAGCTGTAGATACATATTGCAAACTCAAGAGAATTTTTTAAAGTGAAAAAGAATAAGTAGTAGTAGAATTAAAAGGAGAAAAATCGCAATAATATAAAACACTTGATTAAACTAGAGAAAGCATAAAAAGAGTAGAAGATAAAAAAGAAAAGAAACAAAGAATATGAGCAATCAATAGAAAACAGTGATAAATATTTCACATATTAATATAAACATTTTACACATTAATATATACATAGCAATAATCACTTTAAACATCAATGATCTAAATAAACTAGTTAAGTCAGAGACTTTCAGAGTGGATACAGAAACAACTGTATGTTATTTACAAGAAGCTCACTTTCAATATAAAGTGACAGATAGATTAAAAGTAAAGAGATAGAAAAAGTTATACCATGCTAATACTCATCAAAAGAAAGCTGAAGTAACTATAAATTCATTACAAAGAAAGTTTCAGAGAAAAGGAAATTATCAGGGATAAAGTAGGGCATTACATAATGATAAAGGGGTAAATCCTTTAGGAAGACATTAACAATCAATAATGTACATGTGCCTTATAATAGAGCATCAAAAATATGTGATGCAGAAACTGATACATTTGCAAGGGGAAATATATAAATCCACTATTATATTAGTTGGAAACTGTAATACCCGTCTATTATTAATTCATGGATCCAGTAGGCAGAAAGTCAGTAAAGACATAGTGAACTAACAGCACCATCAGTCAGCTGAATCTAATTGGCAGCCAACAGCAGTATAATATACATTTCTTCTCAATTCACATAGAACATTCACCAAGATAGATCATGTTTTGGGCCACAAAATATCAAAGTTTGTAGGATGCATGGAAAACAGTACTTAGTGGGAACATATGCATTGAAAGCATAACTGAAGAAAAATCATAGATTTAAGATCAATAATCCAAACTTTCACCTTAGCAAATTGGAAAAAGAAGAGAAAATAAAATCCAAAGTGGACAGAAGAAATAGTTCTTGTGCATATTACACTTGTAAGAATAACCTTTATAGAGAAAATAATTTCAATTTGAATTTTTACTATGTTTTAAACAAACAAGTGTGAATTCTGTATCATACATTAAGAATCTGAATAACATAAAAATTATTAAATCTCTGTTAATTGATGAGCTCAATTTGCTCATCTATATTAGAGACAATATAACCTATTTCACATGTTTATTGTAAGGACTAAATGAAATAATTCTTATAAAACACTTAGCACATCAACATTCAAAATGGTAGGTGTGGTCTTCATCACCACTTCATCATCACCATTACCCTTACAATCACCATCACTACCACCACCCTCATCACCATATCATCATCATTGATATTAAATGCACATTGATAGACAATATTGAACATTTGAATGTACAAGAATAAATGAAACCTGGTGAGATAGATAGACAAATTTTGGAATCTATAAGAGAAGCTTCCTCTTTGCTGGTACCATTGGGAAAATTACAGAGGGGAGGGGATTTGTGGTGTTCTTCTTCATGATTTTTCCTCCTAGCCCTTTTTACTGTACAGTCTCTTGATGAAGTGGGATGAGAGATAAGTTTCAGAAAAACCTGGAGTTTACAGGTGTAACCTGTTACTCATGCCCTCTAGGAGTTTTGGCTGCTTAATGGCCCTTTTTCGGTACAAGTGAATTTAGGGGCCCCTCAGTAATCCCCACTGGGAGTCTTCCATCTGTGGCTCCATAATAGGTTGATGTTTCTTGAGTTGGCTGCCTATTGCTCTCCATATGGTCCATGACTCTATTGTTTCATCTCTGTAAGAGCCACATCGTTCCTTCAAGCAGTCCTCATGGGCAGGGTCTCTATGAAGTGACCCAATTCCCCACCCTTCTACTGAGTTCAGATGTGTCCACAGGAAATAAAAGTCTTTTTGTTCAGCTACACTCTGGGACATGCATTTGAGTAAGCTCCGGGAGTTGATGATGGACAAAGAAGCCTGGTGTGCAGCATGCAGTTCATGGGGTCACAAAGAGTTGGACACGTTTGAGCAAATAAACTGAACTGAACCAGAAAGTATAGGCTGTTCCCAGAGCAGCACTATCTCTTAGCTCTGTAGCCACAGGCTCCTCCAGACAGCTACTTGCAGACAGATGTCACTATCTTCCAATGTCTGGATGAGACAGAACACAGTACTCTGACAATAGATTCTCTGAAGAAACCCTCTCTACCAGTACACTTTCATCAGTCATATTCCCTTCTATATATCCTGGAGGTGGTGACTGTCTATGGTATACTGGACTAGATTTGCTATCAACCTTTAGCAAATCGTGCAAAGATGCTTTGGCTCCACTATTAAGAATGTGTGAGCACTGAACAGCATTTGTCTTAACTTTGGGGCTTTATCCAGAATGAAGACAAAGGACAATTTCCATTTTAGTGTCCTTTCATTTGGATATAGAAATCCATCAATATGTTCAATAAAACTTAGGAGTATAGATGGCAGTTGTGTTCTTTGCATATATAGTAATTTAATGCACTGTTTCTATTTTTAGGAACATTGTTTTGGGCTTTTGTTCTTTTTTTGGCTTTTGTTTCTTGGCCATGCCCTGTGAGAGTTGGATTATAAAGAAAGCTGAGTGCAGAAGAATTGATGCTTTTGAACTGTGGTGTTGGAGAAGACTCTTGAGAGTCCCTTGAACTGCAAGGAGATCCAACCAGTCCATCGTAAAGGAGATCAGTCCTGGGTGCTCACTGGAAGGACTGATGTTGAAGCTGAAACTCCAATATTTTGGCCACCTGATGAGAAGAGCTGACTCATTTGAAAAGACCCTGATGTTGGGAAAGATTGAGGGCAGGAGCAGAAGGGGACGACAGAGGATGAGATGGTTAGATGGCATCACCAACTCAATGGACATGAGTTTGGGTAAACTCCAAGTGTTGGTGATGGACAGGGAGGCCTGGTGTGCTGTAGTTCATGGGGTCACAAAGAGTCAGACATGACTGAGTGACTGAACTGAACTGAACTGAACTGAGGCATGTGGGATCTTAGTTTCCCCATCAAGGATTGAACCTTATCTCCTGGAGTGGGAGTGTGGAGTCTGAACCACTGGACCACCAGGGAAGTCCCTTGTGCTCTTTTTTATGTCATGTTCCTTGTGCTGTTGTTTAGTTGCTAGGTTGTCTGATTCTTTTGCAACCCCATGGACATAACCCACCAGCCTCCTCTGTCCCTGGGATTTCCCAGGCAAGAATACTAGAGTGGGTTTCCATTTCCTCCTCCAGGGGATCTTCCTGACTCAGGGATCAAACTTGTGTCTTCTGCATCGGTAGGTGGATTCTTTATCAATGGGCCACCAGCGAAGGCTTTGTGTTAAACTATAAGCTCTTTAAGGGTACACCCAAGCCACATAACTGATAATAGAATTGGAGAAGGCAATTCAAATGTGACCTTTCTCCTGTGGTAAATTCTCGAGGAAACGTCCTTCTCTAATACTGCCAGTGTGGGTTGGGTAGGGTCTCTCTAATATTTTAAATTTTCCTAGACTCTATTTTCTAATGTATAGGGTTACAGAAAACTTCTATGCACATCTAATATCTTCCAAAAATTTACATTCTTAAAAGAGCAATATTTTAAAAAAAAAAGAGAGAGAGAGAACTGAAGGGTTCATCACCTTCACTGAAAACTAAAAACCCTCAAAGTTGAATTAACTTTAAAAAAAGCTTCATTTTCTTCTCATTTGCATTCTAAAATTTGAACCTAATAAACCACCAGTGGTATAAATACATTAGAAGCTAGGTTGCCAATTAACATCTTTTTGGCTGTGTAGAGATAACCAAGCATAGAAAAAGTTAAACAAGTTTGACTTTAATGTAATTATGTTGGAGACAAATTTAATCAGATATTTATCAGATTTCCCTGAGGATCCTCTGAAGCAGCAGCATTAATATTGTTTTCCTAAATATTCACCAGAGCCAAGTCTTTGATGGAAATAAACAAAGGCACTCACTTGCTAAGCTTTGGAACCCAGTTTCTTCTGCACATTCTCACTCTGTGCAAGCATAAATGCCCTTTACTAGCAATGGTGCCATCTGACTTAAGTACATTGGCTGTTGAGTCCACATTGACTAGCTAGTATTGAGACTGCAGGACAGCAATTGCTTGTCTGATTGCTCAGAGAATCCTCTAATGATCCTAGTGAGATGAGGAAAATAGGAATGTAATGGCAAGGTGCACAAGGGTGTTAGAGAAACATGTCATCAGGTTAAGAAGAGCCTTTAGCAATACAGGTGGAAGGCTTTGCTCCAATCCATTTTCCTACTTACACTGCCTTACAGCCCATCAGAATGGTTTTCTTCACTTAGAAATCTGAACGGGAGTGCTTGAATCATAAAAATTTGTGACCATTTTGTATCCAAGGATCTCGTATGTGTTAGCATTCATATAAACAAGTTTGCAATGAAAGGAAAAGAAATAGAAAAGCTTGACACGCTGACTGAACAATTTATGTCATGGTACTGGTTCTCATCTACTCTCAAGATCAGTCAAGTTTCTGAAATTTAGTGCTACATCATCATTTGCATGTTTTCAAGTTCAACTCCAACTGCAGTGGATCCTAAATTGTCTATAATAGATTCTTCCCTGGAGCAAGATTTTATTCACTGTTTGAAACGTCTCCTAAATATATTATAGACCATCTCATCCCCCTTTTATTCTGCATTAAGGTTTCAAATAAAAACATGATAAATGTGCTTTGATTTCAGTGTTGCAGTTCACAGATAGCTTACACTGAGTTGTTGGGGAATATGGAGATGAATAGCACTGGCTTCTCATCCATTTATTGTGCTTCAATATATGGGACACAACAAGGTGCTACATTGCCCTTGCCTTTCTAAAAATAAACCAGGGAAGGAAAGTGGAGAGGAAAATGGCACATTTGGTCATTTCCAAGGTCAAGTTTCAGAAGTATGCAAAATTTGAATTTTTTGTTTTTATTCACTTTTCAGATTATTTTAAAGTACTTGTTCATAAAGGAAATGATCTTTTTAAAAATGTGCTTGAGTCTCTAATATAGATTGATGCATGCTGCTAAGTGGAGGAAACACTACAGGGTAAGAAGCACTGATTCAGGAGCTATGAATAGCTTCACCTGTATGTCCAGTGACACCACTGACCACCTCATACCTGTAGACATTAGTTATCATGACACTTTGTGTATGGGTGCACTTTAGTTTTTGAAGAAATGGTGTGCTGTATGACCAATTTTCCTGCTGTTAGGGAGAAAGAGAAACTGTAAATTACTACACAAAGATGTACCCATTTCTTTCAGAAGCAGAAACGGACTTTAGTACAGCTTTCCTTGGTTCACAAGGTGTGTGAAATATATTTCTTCTAAAGTGTGTTTTAAGTTTATACTTATTACATCTGTCTGTCTGCTATGCTACAGTTTCAGGAAGTCCAAGAAAGTCCTAGGATACTCAAGTTAAGAAACAGTAAAAATTAAAAAAAAAAAAGTATTTTCTTTTTCCTATTTTCACAAAGGAAGAAAAAAAATCCTTCCTCACTTCCTCCATTCCTATTCCCACTTTCCAATGGAATAGCAGCTGTGTTTACCCTGATGCATTTCAATAAGATATAACAGATGTTGGAGACCTATGTTAATAATAATCAAAAAGTCATAGCTATCCAGAATTTTTGTTCTCCAGTTACAATTTTCTTTAACCATTTATAATTCAAGGATCCAAAGTAAAAAGGAAGCATAATTCTCATCAAGGTGGGTTGCTTATGCCCTGCCAAAACTGATAGAAATTCTTTAGGTTTCCTTGAGAGAGGAGTAAGAGTACTGTAGGTGTGAAAGATTAATGTAAATATATCTCCTATTCTTTCAAAAGGTAAGTAATCGAGTTAGCAAATACATAGGTTCATGACAAACAGGAGATGTTTACCCTTAAATCTTTAAGGCTGCTTCAGCCATATGCTAAAGATTTGTGTTGAGGTCTGAGAAAGGAACTTGGCCTGGAAGCAACTGTCATTGTTAATGAGCTGTAATTGTGTGCCTGGCTAAATCCCCATATGCTGTCCTTAAAACAGAGCCAAAGGGTCTTTTGGTACCAACTCAACCCTCTCTATTTATTCACAGAAGAGATGAAAAAAAAAAAAACTAACATTTAGTGAATCCTTTGTTGTTGTTGTTTAGTCGCTAAGTCGTGTCTGACTCTTTGGAGTCCCATGGACTGTAGCCCACCAGGCTCCTCTGCCCATGGGATTCTCCAGGCAAGAATACTGGAGTGGGTTGCCATTTTGGGTTGTCATTTCCTCTTCCAGGGGAATCTTTCTGAGCTAGGGATCGAATCCACATCTGCTGAATCTCCCTCATTGGGAGGCAGATTCTTTGCCATTGCACCACCTGGGAAGTCCTGATTGGATCCTTAGTAGGTTCCAGCATGAAATTAGCGTGATATCTATTTTACTTCATTTTATTTTTGCTTAAATCCATGCCAGAGTAAACCGATCCTGGGAGGGTTTTAGAAACTTGTCCAAAATCCTGAAAAAATGTCTGGTTGTCTAATTGCTAATCTTACTAATGCCACTTCCCCTTTGCTGAGAGATGCCTGTATCATATTATCTTTTTAGGAATCACCACAAGAGGAGCTCCCATTGAGTGTGATGTTCAGGCACATCTGTATGAAACCAGGCCTGCATATTCTGTGTCATTTCAATGTTGATTTACTCAGACTTTGAGGAGGTCAGACATTTATAGAAATATCCCAATGTTCATTGTTAGCATCTTTCTTCCTTTTTTAAAGAAAAAGTAGTGCTATTCATGCATTTGCTGTTCCACTCCACTATTCATATAATTTTTTACTTTTCTGAAAACTTGAACTAAACAAATTCTTTCAAATGAAGTATTCTAAAAGATTTGGTATACATGGTAATTTTAAGACTTGGTCATATTTGTGGTTGTATTTAGGTTTGACATAATTATATTCTGAGAAATCTAAAATGAATTCAAATAGCCTCCAAAACCTGAATCTTTCATAAGCTTTTACATTTTCCAAATATAGAAAAGATGCTGCTACATAGCTAGAGGAACTTATAGTACCAACATAGAGTCATAGAGTCATGAATGCATGTGCTTACATTAAGGAAATTCTTGTCTTCCATACAAATCAGAAATATGAGCGTTAGACTGCTTCAAATGCTCACAGCTGGAAAGTACATGTGTTTTGGTTTATTTGCTCCTTATCAAAAGTTTCTCAGTCCAGATGTTCAGTGACTGCAACATCTTTTTGCACTCTGCATCCATCCTGGACTATCCCACCCGAAGCAAAGAGAACTTAGGCTTTCTTGGAATCCATAGACACAACTGTGTTTCTTATTAATACCAAATGTCTTATCCATCTAGTACTTCTTATTTAAAACATTACTTTTTAGGTTTGAAAAGAGATAAGTATCTTCCCTACTCTTTGACTTGACAACAAACAATTCAGTCTGAGTTTTTACATAATGATGGGAACATATCAACATACACTTTGTGTTCATAGTAGAAGTATAGTATCTTACATAGTTTCAGGATAACAAATTCAATTCCTCCTGTAAAACAGATGGAAATGATCTATATAATTCATTTAGCCTTTTTGGCCTTACTTGAAGAGAGATAACAACTTAAATCTCTCTGTTTTGTTTTTCCACTATGTCTACTTTGCAGTTTCCAAAACTGCTTCAGAGTTTTCAATGCCAATGCTTCCCACCCAGTTCTTGAAATTTTACGAATTATTTACGATCCTATTTAAATACCAACTCCTCAGTGAAACCTCCCCTAATTTTAACCACCTAAAAACCACAAAAATACTATTCTTACCTCCTAAAGAATTTTCACATCACTCAGAGTATTTATTATTCTGCCAGGTTTTACAGTCATCTCTATTCAAATTTATCTCTTTCAGTAGAATTAAGTTTCTTTTGGATGGAATTTGGACATGTCCATCATTCTATTCCCATTGTATAGTATATTTCCAAGGAAGAGTGTTTCACACACAGCGTTTAAGAGTTATAGGTTTGGTTTTGCTTTTAGTGGAATTAAACTCAAAGAGAATATAGACAATCAGGCAAGAGGTTTCCATAACCATTATTTGGACTTGGAAATCTGAACCTCCATTTCCTCAGCTGCAATCATAGCTTTTCATTTCTTTTGCTAGTCTTCTACCTTCACAGAGAGCAGCGGGCACCATGGGGTCTCACCTCATCAGTACTAACTGAATTTTCGCTGGACTTCAGGGTACACATGATGAGGATACTAATCCTGTGCAGAGCTGAGGCAACTCGTAATTTTACTCCAGATGAGATCCGGGAGAGACGGTCACAGCAAAGTGATTAGTGGAAGGAGACTCTCCAGGTCCATTCAGAAAGGCTTAAGTGAAGGAGGTGTCAAAAAAAGCCCGCTGATCATAAAAAGACTCCGTGACTTCTACATCCCTCTTTTGTTTGAACGAACTCTCTAGGATTCATTTGTGATACCCTTTCCATTATTCTCTGATTTAATATACTTTATTCTCTTGTCTGAATATGAGAAACACAGAAGAGCCAATTCAGTGATATCTTCCTTAATAATACAGAGAAAAATGTGTCATGTACATTATATGCCTCCATGGCATTTATTTAAAGGTGGGTGAAGCTTCTGACTGAATCATAGCCACATTCTAATGGTCATCTAGCACAGAAATTGCCTAATGAGTGCATTGCAAATATTTAATAAAAGGATAAAATAACTGTAGTTTCAGAATGATACTTTAAAAAGTAATAATCTATTTTTTTAGTTAAAGAAATCACTCATGCTCACTTAAGCCCTTCTTATGGAATACATATTCTGAGTTCTGAAAGTTACAGATGTTCCATTCCACTCAACACAAATAATTGTGGGATTTTGCAGCCTCTAAATCAAAACACTTGCAAGCAAAGAATTCATTTTAAATATTTTCCTGCTGCTTTAAAGTTTCTGCACAAGAATAAGCCTTGATAAAAGAACATTTTTTTTGTCAGGTTTAAACTAAAGGCATGGTAACATGTGGAGCATGGAACACATCCAGCCCACAAATTCTCTTGAGGCCTCTCTGGAATGAATGTCAGAACATGATGGAATCATCTTAAATATAAAGATTATGAGTACACTCCTTCTTTACAGATAAATAATTAGACTAAGTGAATAGCTTCTCTCTGAAACTGCTTCTATGTGGTAGCTTTGGAGAGCAGATGCCACTTCTTTTGGCTCTATATTAGTGGTACCTACTTGTTTTGATAGGCTGATAGTTCTAGGACTATGCCTTAAAGGCAAGAAACCCAAACATGTGTGTACCTTTTTCTCTAGCTCAATGCAATTGTACGAACAGAACGGAAGAAGGAAGATTAGAGAGGGTGAGCAGTTGGATTTAAGCAAGGATAGTGTTTTTTACCGGTATATTTCTGCAATTCTAGTATACTGATTTCAACGTTCACCTACTGAGCACCCATTATGTGCTAGGCATACTCTTACATGTCATGGGAAAAACATGGGAATTATCATTAAAAGAAACAATAATCTAGTGATAGAGACATGAATGAATAAACCTCTGCCAGGTAAAGTGTGATCCATGCTGGGTAGAGGTATATACAAAGTTCAGGGTAGATAGGAAAAGCAATTCAGGTAATTTTTTTTTTTTTTTTTTTTAGTAGAATGATGCTCAATTTGAAGTTGAAAATCCAATATCATGGTCATCTGATGCGAACAGTTGACTCATTGGAAAAGTTCCTGATGCTGGGCACGATTGAGGGCAGAAGGAGAAGAGGTCATCAGAGGCTGAGATGGCTGGATGGCATCACTGATGCAATGGCCATGAACGTGGGTAGACTTTGGGAAATGGTGAAGGACAGAGAGGCCTCAGATGCTGCAGTCCATGGGGTTGCAAAGAGTCAGACACAACTGGGCAACTGAACAACACAATAATTGCTTGACGATGTTGCGTTAGTTTCTGCTATACAATGAAGTGAATCAGCTATATGTATACACATATCCCCGCCCTCTTGAACACCCCTATCCCACCCATCTAGGTCATCACAGAGCCCTGAGCTGAGCTCCCTATGCTATACAGTAAGTTCTCACTAGCTATGTATTTTACAAATGGTAGTGTATATATGTCAGTGCTACTCAGTTCATTCCACCCTCTCCTTCTCACCCATCTGAGTATCCACATTCATTCTCACCATCTTAGTCTCTATTCCTGCCCAGAAAATAGGTTAATCTGTACCACTTTTTCTAGATTGCACATACATGTATTAATAAATTTAATTATAACTATAGGATCAAAAAAGCCTCCAAGAAGGAAGGGGCACTTAAACTGTATATAAAAGAAGGGGAAAGTTTTGATAGGCAGACATGGGAGAAACAGGTTTCTTGGAAGGTGGAAAAGGAGGATAAATATTTAGAAACAGAGGAGTACATGTTAGATTGTACATGGCGAGGGGTACAGTAGACCTGAAAAATTAGATTCAAGAAGACACGGTGAGCGTGAGGTTATAAAAACAGGTGGTGTCTGGATTTTGTTTGTGGACAATGGGGCGTCATTGAAGGTGGATGGGGAAGAATAATGTTTTGTTTTGATTTTCCACATAAGTCTTTTAAAGAATAAGATTGAGAATAAATAGGAAAATTCTAGGAAGCTGGTTCATACAGCAGTACATCTTGTATTTCAGGGGTGGAGACTTGTAAGGGGTACAACCAGGTAAGATGCCATTTCAGTTAACAAAGGGTAATAAGAATCCCAAGGAGGAAACCAATGTTAAATACACTTAGAAGACCGAATTATGAGCACTTAAGTCTCCAAGTGGGTTTCCCAAGTGGCGCTAGTGGTAAAGAACCCTCCTATCAATGCAGGACACATAAGAGACGCAGGTTCATTCCCTCTGTTGGGAACATCCCCTGGAGGAGGGCATAGCAACCCATCCCAGTATTCTTGCCTGGAGAATCCAAAGGACAGGAGTGTGGTGGGCTACAATCCATTGAGTTGCAAACAGTTGGGCGCAACTGAAGGGTCTGAGCACGCACACAAGACAACAAGTAGGCACTGAGTAAGAGAGAGGAAGGATACCCAGAAGTTTCTGAGGAGGAAGTTTCTGAAGAGAATTCCGAGATGGGGGACTTAGGAAGACGACACCCAAGGGGGCTATGAATGGCAGGATTTACCACCTCCAGGCTGATACGTGGGATTGGAAGGGACAGGGAAGACTACTGCTGCCATAGTGTATACAAGCCTGAGGGAGCCAGTGAACCTGACAATTAGGCAGGAACTCAAATGTAGAGCACGGAAGTGCAGAGGTCAAAGTGCCAGAAGAAGGTGCCAAATCCAGAGTGTAAAGTCAGAAATCTAGGTCCTGGAAAGAGAGAGCCAGTGTATGTGAGCCAAGAGTGAAGGGGAAGCGGTTCTAGGGAAAATGCTATGATTTAGTCTCAGCTGGCCAGGATGAATATGCAGGGCTAGCAGAAAGCATGAAGACAGGAAAAGCAACTTGGCATCTTGAGAGCATTTGAAGTAAGTATAGAAACTGCTTGAAAATTGGACTTAAATTTAAGGGAAAATGAAGATTAAA
Organism: Odocoileus virginianus; assembly: GCF_023699985.2. Taxonomy (NCBI): domain Eukaryota; kingdom Metazoa; phylum Chordata; class Mammalia; order Artiodactyla; family Cervidae; genus Odocoileus; species Odocoileus virginianus. Next base: position 57,704,884 of record NC_069681.1, on the reverse strand, counting down.
CATGAAGAGAGTTTGGATTCATCTTCTCAGAGATGGAGTTAATGTCACGTGAAAAACTAAGTCACCAAAGAGAAAATACTGTGAGAGGAAAAGGGAACACAATACAACTCTGGTGGAATGGGTTCCAGGAAAAGTCAAGTAGAGGAGTTACAAGGCCAGTGGGTATGAATTTTCCAGTGGAAAAAAATCTAACTTTGCCAAAAATATAACTTCATTTAGTTTTCCATCTCAAACTCCTGTTCCCCCCCCCCCCCCCCAAATGCAGAAACCTTACTTTGGTGAATAAATTCCAGGTTTTTTTCAGGTTTAAATTCAGTTAGTTCAGTATTTCTCCCTGCTCCTGCTTTGAGGCTCAGAGACAGCTAAGTCCTTGAAGGTGCACATGTACCATGTGATTGGTGAGGAGGGTCAGAATGGGCTGTTGTTGAGTCGCTAAGTCGTGTCTGACTTTTTGTGACCCCATGGACTGCAGCATTCCAGGCTTCTCCCTTCACCATCTCCCTGAGTTTGCTCAAACTCATTTCCACCAAGTTGGTGAGGCCATCCAACTGTCTCATCCTCTGTCACCCCTTTCTTCTCCTGCCTTCAATCTTTCTCAGCATCCAGGTCTTTTCCAATGAGTCGGCTCTTCACGTCAAGTGGTCAAAGTATTGGAGCTTCAGCTTCAGCATCAGTCCTTCCAATGAATATTCAGGGTTGATTTCTTTTAGGATTGATGGGGTTGATCTCCTTGCAGTCCAAGGGACTCTCAAAAGTCTTCTCCAGCACCACAGTTCAAGAGCATCACTTCTTCTGTGCTCAATCTTCTTTATGATCCAACTGTCACATCTGTACTTGACTACTGGAAAAATCATAGCCTTCACTACATGGATCTTTGTGGGCTGAGATGTAACTATAACTGATTTTCATGCATCTCAAGTGGGCTCATACATCTGTCTACGTAGGACCTGATGAGACTTTCATTCCCCGTGAGATGCCTGTCCTCCTTTTCCTGACCATCAGATCAGTACCAGATCTGCCAGCCCTCCCTCAACTAGCTTCCACTGTTTTCTAGAGAACACAGATGCTTCTAGTGCTGAGGGAGAATCTTGGAGACTACCTGGGGTGTCAGAGAAGTAACACTGCAAAGTAGCCATTTGAATTCCCACCACATTTGCCCAGCAAACTTATGTAGTCTGTCACCATCCGGGTATCAGATAAAAAGTGGACACGAATCTTTTCTCCTCAAGGACTGTTCTGCCTTTCTTTGAGGTATGCTATTCAATCACCATCTACTACAATAATTACTGATGGAATCAAAGAATAGAATACTGATGAAATCAAATATTAATTGGAATCAAAGAAAATAAAGAAGGTAAAAAATTTTTTGAAAGGCTTTTACTGGCCATAACCTTTAATTGAGTACTATTTATGATCAAAATATATTTATAGAAGTTTTAATTCTGAGCACTGGGTGATGTTGCATTAACCGCCAATCAAAAGCATGCATAGAAAGTGAACTTGGGCAGTCAGTTGATGAAAACTATGGGATTCATGATGTCCTATTTTTAAACTCTGCTGTGCCCAGAGCCCTTCTGCAGGACTAGATAGGAGGTTAGTTCTCAAGTCTTTGTGGCAACAGGAATATTGAGGGTTGCCCAGATATGTGGGACAAAGGAAAGGATTTTAATTGTTCCTTAGAGAAATCTTCAGTCATCCTGTTTTCAGCCTAATCCATTAATCCTCATTTTCAGAGATAACTCGTGCTTCGAATTTTTTTGGGAATCCTTTCTAGGATTCTGTGATGAAAATTAGCTCTCACTGTAGGAAGTTATGCTTCAGTGTTGCTGCTCTAATAATTACACTTCAGTTATCTGCTGTCCAACTTTCAAAGCTGTGTTAACATCTCTTGTTTGTTTTCATATCCTCCCCTTTGATCACTGTCCTTATTTAAAATTGTGTATGCCTTTTACTACTTTCTCCTTTACCTCCTTTAATTTCAAAATACCAGAAATTCAGGATGGACTACAGAAAAATGAATGCATCTTATCTACCTAGTCAACCAAATTTCCTACCATTGCATTCTAAGTTCCAAAGAAACTGTGATGTTGATTTAGGTATGATTCAAAATAAATAAAGAAATTTAATGAGCAAAGTCTGGCAGACAATTATTATAGCTATCATTTATGGAGTGTCTACTCTATGCTAGATTCTTTCTTAATCTTTTTTTAGATACCAAATAATTCAGTCTTTTCACCTATATGAGCTATGTTCTATTTTAAAGATAAGGAAATTGAGACAGAGAAGTTCAGTAAATTAGAAACCTCTCATTTTCTAAATGATAGAGCCAGAATTCAAACTCAATCTGCTTAATACCTTAAATAGAAACATGTTAATATCTGCTTGGGCAAAAGGGATTTGGGGGTTAGAATTTGGCCTCAGTGGAAGCCAGATTGCTGTCTTTTCCTTCTCCATTTAAATTCTACATCTATTTTTAAGTTGTTAGCATGCAAGACCAGTAAAACAGTCCATCAAGCCTAAGCTGCCAGATTGTAGAACTCCAGGAAGGCCATTCATAACAGGCCAGGCTTATCTCTCTTAATCATGATTTAGTAGAAAGAGGCCTGCCCTATAAGCAACTCTCTTGTATGACATGGAACAAATCACTACACCATTCAGGGACCTGGAGATCTTATCTGTAAACTGAAGAGATTATTCTAAGAGATAGTAATAATAGCCAAGGTTTTATTTTATGCTGAGAACTTCATATATACATACATGTAATTCTTTCATTTAATATTTTTGAAATTTTGAGATTATATAAGTAAATGAATACAAATTTGTTCATTATCACTTTCCCTTTCAGGACACTGAAATAGATCCCAATTACCTAAGTGTCAAGGCCAAATTGCTCTTTGTACTTTTGTCATTGTTGTTTTAGTCACTAAGTTGTGTCTGACGCTTTGTGACCCTGTGGACTGTAGCTTGCCGGGCTCATCTTCCATGGGATTTCCGAGGCAAGAATACTGGAGTGGGTTACCATTTTCTTCTCCAGGGGATCTTCCCGACCCAGGGATCAAATTCAAGTCTCCTGCTTTGCAGTCAGAGCCACCAGGGAAGCCCTTTTATACTTTTAGGGACCTGTATATTATCTGTATTTTCATTCTAACACTCATTGGAAGTTGAGTTCATCTCTCCCAGTTTCATGAAATCTTTTTATTCATCTGACAATGCTGTTTTCCATTCTCAAATAGAGCATATATATATATACACACACACACACACACACACACACACATACACACACATATATATATGCAATGTACATATATATATAAGCAATGTATCAGTGATTAAACACAAGGCTATGTTTGTCTTATTTTATGTTTGTTTTGTTTTACCAAAGAAAATTGTAAGCTCATGGAGGTTAAATACAACATGCTATTCTTAATTTTAAAAAGTCTCCCACGGAAACTCATATAATGCTTGGCACAAGTTAAAATATTATGTTTCAATAAGGAAAGAACAAACTGAATTTTATATCCAGGCTTGGGGATAGAAAGCTTTTTTCTGTTCTCCTTGACAGACAGAAAGTTCCAAATATTTTGAATAAAGATTTATTTTTAATTGAAAGTTGATTTTATTTTCCACTTTATATTTAATATGCATAGATTCCACTATAACATCTGAGAGTTCAGCGGACTTGCCAGATTTTCATCCTCTTTGCTTCTCAGTTCAGTGGCTGGCAAAAGATGTGACATATGAAATAGCAATAAAATTAGAAAGTAAAACAAACTCACATCCATGAGGAAAAAAACTGATTATAATCTACACTTATTAGAGAATCTCGCCTTCCTTTTAACATTCCCCCCTTTGCCAGAATGATAGTAACTAAATAATTCCCAGAAAGAACTTGCCAAAATAAGAACACTGCTTACTGTCTTCTGTCTGCACTTTTCAGTAAATCTGCATGGTATGTCAGAAGATATTTATTGATTATACACAATGTTGTCAGTTTGATCCACAAACTTAGTGGCTCCAATGAAGAGGATTTCCAACACAGATTTATCAATGTCTTTGTCTTAATGTCCTTATTTTAGTTTCTTCACTGTATTCTCTTATAATATTTTAATATGTATGTGTGGATGTCCTAATGATACTAAAACCCCTTGAATATCACATGATTTTAAAAAATATGGATATCATGCCAGGCTCATAAGGATCAATTAGAACATTGTATTATTTGAATAAATATGAGAACCAAAGTGGTTTTATGGGAAAGCGCTAGAAATTTTCTCATTCTTTCCAAAGTTTATATCAGATAAAAAAGAAATCTCATTGAAGATTGTGTTTCCATAATTAAATCATGAAAGAAAAGGTCATCAAGGGCTGGGATTTGCAGGAGGAGATCATGAAGAACTCTTCAACCATTCTTTTTTTGATAGTCCTCCCAACCCATTACGAAGTGATATTCTACTCCAATGGAGTACAAGCTGGTTAAAAAGCGTCCAAGACAGAATAAAAGCCTTTTGTCTAAGGATTAATCTCAAAAATATATAAGCAACTCCTCCAGCTCAACTCCAGAAAAATAAATGACCCAATCAAAAAATGGGCCAAAGAACTAAACAGACATTTCTCCAAGGAAGACATGCAGATGGCTAACAAACACATGAAAAGATACTCAACATCACTCATTATCAGAGAAATACAAATCAAAACCACAATGAGGTACCATTACACACCAGTCAGGATGGCTGCTATCCAAAAGTCTACAAGCAATAAATGCTGGAGAGGGTGTGGAGAAAAGGGAACCCTCCTACACTGTTGGTGGGAATGCAAACTAGTACAGCCGCTATGGAAAACAGTGTGGAGATTTCTTAAAAAACTGGAAATCGAACTGCCATATGACCCAGCAATCCCTCTTCTGGGCATACACACCGAGGAAACCAGATCTGAAAGAGACACGTGCACCCCATTGTTCATCGCAGCACTGTTTAAAATAGCCAGGACATGGAAGCAACCTAGATGCCCATCAGCAGATGAATGGATGAGCAAGCTGTGGTACATATACACCATGGAATATTACTCAGCCATTAAAAAGAATACATTTGAATCAGTTCTAATGAGATGGATGAAACTGGAGCCCATTATACAGAGTGAAGTAAGCCAGAAAGATAAAGACCATTTCAGTATACTAACACATATATATGGAATTTAGAGAGATGGTAACGATAACCCTATATACAAAACAGAAAAAGAGACACAGATGTATAGAACAGACTTTTGGACTCTGTGGGAGAAGGCAAGGGTGGGATATTTCAAGAGAACAGCATCGAAACATGTATATTATCTAGGGTGAAACAGATCACCAGCCCAGGTTGGATGCATGAGACAAGTGCTCGGACCTGGTGCACTGGGAAGACCCAGAGGGATCGGGCGGAGAGGGAGGTGGGAGGGGGGACCGGGATGGGGAATACATGTATATCCATGGCTGATTCATGTCAATGTATGACAAAAACCACTACAATATTGTAAAGTAATTAGCTTCCAACTAATAAAACAAACAAACAGACAAAAAAACCTTTTGTCTTCAGCATTTCAAAGGTGAGTATCTCATCAGCTATCTATTTTACACATGATAGTGTATATATGTCCATGTTATCTCCATTTGTCCCACTCTCTCCTTCCCTCACTGTGCCCACATGCCTATTCTCTGTGTCTGTAGCTCCATTCCTTCCATATGAATAGGTTCATCAAATCATTTTTCTAGATTCCATCTATGTGCATTAACATACAAAATTCTCTTTCTGATTTACTTCACTCTATATAAAAGGCTCTAGGCTAACCCACTTCACAAGAATTTACTTAAATTCATTCTTCTTTATGGCTGAGTAATATTCCAATGTATATATGTACCACATCTACTTTATGCATTTATCTGTCAATGAACATCTCAGTAGGTAGGGGGCTCTGGAGGGAGGTGATATATGTATGCATGTGTTCATGTAGGTTCAGTCATGTCTGACTCTTTGTGACCCCATGGACTGTAGCTTGCCTGGCTCCTCTGTCTGTGGGCTTTCCCAGGCAAGAATACTGGAGTGGGTTGACATTCCCTTCTCCATGATATACATATAACTATGGATGATTTGCATTGCTGTACGGCAGAAACCATCACAAAGTTGTAAAGCAATTTTTCTCCAATTAAAAAATAAATTTAAAAACAGAAAAAAAGGTGAGTATCCATTCTATTTACTTAGCTCAAAGTTTTCCAGACTAGGGCAGGTGGGTCAAATCTGACTACTGCCTGTTCTTATAAATAACATTTTATTGGCACACAGTTCAGTTCAGTTCAGATCAGTTCAGCCGCTCAGTCCTGTCTGACTCTTTGCAACCCCATGGACCACAGCATGCCAGGCCTCCCTGTCCATCACCAACTCCCGGAGTTCACCCAAACTCATGTCCATAGAGTCGGCGATGCCATCCAACCATCTCATCCTCTGTCGTCCCCTTCTCCTCCTGCCCACAATCTTTCCCAGAATCAGGGTCTTCTCAAATGAGTCAGCTCTTCACATCAGGTGGCCAAACTACTGGAGTTTCAGCTTCAACATGAGTCCTTCCAGTGAACATCCAGGACTTATCTCCTTTAGGATGGACTGGTTAGATCTCCTTGCAGTCCAAGGGACTCTCAAGGGTCTTCTCCAACACCACAGTTCAAAAGCATCAATTCTTTGGCACTCAGCTTTCTTTTTAGTCCAAATCTCATACCCATACATGACCACTGGAAAAAGCATAGCCTTGACTAGATGGACCTTTGTTGACAAAGTGATGTCTCTGCTTTTTAATATGTTACCTAGGTTGGTCATAACTTTCCTTCCAAGGAGTAAGTGTCTTTTACTTTCATGGCTGCAGTCACCATCTGCAGTGATTTTGGCTCCCAGAAAAATAAAGTCAGCCACTCCTTCCACTGCTTCCCCATCTATTTGCCATGAAGTGATGGGACTGGATGCCATGATCTTAGTTTTCTGAATGTTGAGCTTTAAGCCAACTTTTTCACTCTACTCTTTCACTTTCATCAAGAGGCTCTTTAGTTCTTCACTTTCTGCCATAAGGGTGGTGTCATCTGCATATCTGAGGTTATTGATATTTCTCCCAGCAATACAGCTACACCTGTTTGCTTACATATTATCTCTGGCTACTTTTGCAATAAAACAGAAGAGTTAAGTAGACCACAGAGTGAAAATATGTCCTATTTGACTTTTCATAGAAAAAATTTGTCAACTCTGAATGAGATGATTCTTATTCCTCTTTCAAGTCTGATATGTGCTCTGTACACAGTAGAAAGGAAGTGTAGCTACTCAATTGTGTCTGACTCTTTGTGACCCCTATGGACTGTAGTTCACCAGGCTCTTCTGTCCATGGGATTCTCTAGGCAAGAATCCTGGAGAATGCATGGTTGCCATGCCCTTCTCCAGGGGAATCTTCTCATCCCAGGTATCCTACACTGCAGGCAGACTCTTCACTGTCTGAGCCAGTAGCTTCAGTAGCGTCCAACGCTTTGTTACCTATGAATGGAAGCTTACATGAGATTCTCCAGGCAAGAATACTGGAGTGGGTTTCTTCCCAACTCAGGGATCGAACCTGAGTTTCCTAAGTCTCTGGCATTGAGGAGTGGGTTCTCTACCACTAGTGCCACCTGGGAAGCCCCTGTACATAGTAGTTGATTAAGAAAATCACCAATTAATTCATTAATCTGGTACTGAATCTCACTGATTTGGACCATATAGCTTCTTTTGGAACATGCAGCACAAGATTTAATCTGACACCAAAATCCTCTTTCACATTTTCTAAATTCAGATGACTGGAAATCATAGGGTGGGTATTATACAAACCAAAGCATTCATTTAAAAATCAAAGTTTCTAGACTGACCATGAGGAACAAGATTCTGGAGAGAAAGTATTCTCTTATATTAACAAAGCAGATTCTATTCGTTTGACAATATCCTGCTCAGTCCCACTGTGCATATGTACTTGAAATTAATGCCTGTCTTAATAAACAAATAAAGTTTTCATCATTACAATTTATTAAATCCTATAGCAATTAAAAGGCCTACAAATATATTCATCACTTCTAATACCAAAAACAGTGTGACAAATAGACTTTGTCCTGAGCACGATAACGCTGAGAAAAAGTGGTTTCTCCCAGTGAATCATTCTGCTTCCTTTCATTGTCTCCTTTTTGCTTGGGATGCGCCTTTGATGATCAAACGTAGGAGACTGGGGTTAGAGGAAGTAAGCTTTGTTATATTATATATAGAATGGATAAACAACGAGGTCCTACTGTATAGCACAGAGAACTATATTCAGTATCCTAGGGTAAAACATAATGGGAAATAATATAAAAAAATGAATGTATGTAAAACTGAATCACTTTCCGGAACAGCAGCAATTAACACAAACTTGTAAATTGACAATTTGTTGTTCAGTCATTCTCTCGTGTCCAACTCTTTGTGACCCCATGAACTGCAGCATGCCAGGCTTCCCTGGTCTTCACTATCTCCCAGAGTTTGCTCAAACTCATGTCTATTGAGCCTCAATTTAACAAATGTAGCTATTCTACCTTAGTTTTCAAGTGCATCCTTTCTTTCATTATCTAGCTATTATTTTGTGAGCCTTGACCTAAGTATTCAGCTTCACATTTGTCTTTTTATGGTGCTCTGCATAAATTTTATTTGAGAGACTAGTTTTGAAGAAATATATATGAAAAACAAAATATATAATCGAGTTGTCACAACCAGCATATACACGAATCTGTTTAAAGACAGTTAAATCAGTTGATCAAGTTGCAGTCCTTTGCTAAAAGCCAATATAGGTATCTCTGATTAGCTATGAGATAGAAGTAAGTCATATGGTTATTCCAGTCATGGTACAGAGGACATTTAGCTTCATCCTGTAATTAGCATTTTCAGAAGGGCCATAATTATATATTACATTACTTCTCCAGGCCATTGCACACAAAGGGGTCTTTTTGTGAATTTAGAAATAACTGTAATAACATGAATTTTAATGATTGACAGTCATGGGCTAAAATGTAATCATGAACTAATGACTTCTTTTGCATGAAAAATTTTACTGATTTTCAAATATATTACTTGGAATAGATACTCCTTATAAGCTAAGGGAAAATGTTAAAAAAAAAATGTCTTCTAAAAAATAAACAGAAATAAAACCAAAACCATAAAAAGAAAAACCCTGAAAATTTATTGGATGAGCAGTCTTCCTGTTGCCAATTACTGCACTTTTATAGTTCTTTGATAACTTTATGAATTCATTTCTGCCCACAAGCATGAATTAATGAAATAATTATCTCTGTTTATTCCATCTTCAGGTACTATAGTAACTTGAAGATTATGTTATAAAGAAAAGAAACTAAGCTGAAACACAAACATGCAAGGTACTATGATCAGACTCTGCAAGCACAATTTGCTCTGTATTTTATAACTTACTCCTTATATGCAGAACAACAAATGATGAACACACATGAATTGTATACAAACAGTCCAGCTATCAATCACAAGCAGTAGTCAATAGTGAGCTGCATGCACCGCCAAAATAAGGCTGTAAAAGCTACTAACTACATTTCCTTCAGTGGTGTTTATGCAAAGGCTGAGCTGCTTGGCTTTAATGCCGGGCCAGTTCTGCCATCAGAAAGCCCAGCTCGTTATATCCTGACATGGAAGTTTGGTTCATAAAGTAGTTCATAATGTTTGTTGAACGCCTATTTGAGGCCATAAAACTCCCTTCATAGGTCTTGGGTGCAACCTTCTCTCTGTTTTACTCCCTTTCCAAGATTAGAGAGACATCCTCAGTTGTTTGTAGAACTTGAGAACAACAGAGATATATTTTTCTGATGAGCATATTCCCTTTCGGACAGACTTAAAATGTCAAAATTCTGTGAGAGAGGGGCTGTACATTTACCTTCATGCTACACCCAAAATCCATGTGATTGAAACTCTACAGGGAAAAAAAAAATCTCCAGCAATAGGGTTATATTTGTGGAGGAGGCAGTTTTAAAATCCTTTGAAAAGTCTTGGTCAATCTGGCCAGTCCAAGTGAGTACTTCCCTTGTGTAGTGTGCTGTGCATGCATGCATGCCAAGTTGCTTCATTTGTGTCCAACTCTTTGAGACTCTATGACCGTAGCCTGTCAGGCTCCTCGGTCCTTGGGATTTTCCCAGAAAGAATCCTGAGATGGGTTGCATATCCTCCTTCAGAGGATCTTCCCGACCCAGGGATCAAACCCGCAATTCTTACATCTCCTGTAACGGCAGGCGGGTTCTTTACCACTAGCGTCACCTGGGAAGCCCAGTATTTACCTTATGAAATTCTTGATGTTAACACCCATCAAAACAAAATAGAAGCCTTGATTGGAAGAATGCTCTTCCTGAGCATCTTTCAGTTTGATTCACTTACCACTGTGGCTGTGCATATAGATGACGTGAACTGGCATTTTTCATAGATTAGAGTTGTAAAATCAAGTAACTAAAAAAGTGCCTCTGTAAACTTTGTGGTAAGATCATTATCTTTTCACTTCACTCAGAATGTCTTCACTCGGAAAGTCCACTTCACTCAGAATGTCTTTAAATGCATGTAACTGCCAACTTCTCTAACTTGGTCAACCTTTATATAAGCAGTTTGAGAAATACTATTGACAAATAAGAAAGGAGAAATAAATCAGAGTATGCAAACTATACCTCATAAATATCTGAGTATCTTTTATTTTAAAATGAAAAGATTATGGAAACCTAATACAACTATGAAAGATTCATGATTTTGAAATGAAAAAGACTGATTCCATTAAAACAAAATAATAACTGTAACAACATTCCAACACATAGGCCTATTTCACATAGGAATATTTATTGAGTGTTGGGAGAAGGAAGCATTAGATTTGCTTCCTGCTCCTAAAAACTAAATATATTGTTCTTAATGAAAAATTTAATAGAAGCCAACCTTAAAATTTTTCTAATCTCAAAATTTAGTAGGTCTTTTTATTCCATTATGGTTAAAATAGTTCAAGGAATGAGAAGGGAAAGTTATGGGAGGATTCATTTGTCTCAAGACATTCTCCCCATTTTTAGGCAGTGATGGTTAGGCTTTCTGTACTAAGTCTGTGAGTTATGATGTTCTGTAGGATATATGTTCTTACCATTCCCTTTTACGCCTGTTAATACTACTAGAGTTACTAAATATAAATAATAATATATGGCCTATGTATGCGCGTGTATTTGCATCAATACAGATCTTACACAACCTGATGTTATTATAAGAACTGGCCTTATCATTAAATATCTTAAGTCACAGCACTTTGTTATATGAACTCTGGTCTGCATATTTCAGCAAATCATGGTGTTCACCTCCATATGATTAAAAATAATGAGCAGCAATAGATATTGAACTTTATATAACATTTTATTAATATAAACCAGGATCACAAATGAAAGCAGTAACTGCAGCAGTCACTAATGAGGAAATATTTTTAAATGTTATGGATTTAATAGCACACAGACCTTGGCTGACACAATTTAAAATGACAGATAAAATTTAAAGACTAATATTTTACCTTTATGGTCAGTAAATTATCAGTAGTCATGTCATATGGGGTCTAAGTCATTAATTTAATTTTAAAAGTTTGGTGCTCACAACATAGTTAACTCTTTACACCAAAACTATCTTTCATTTGAAGTAGCTAGCCTACATTCATAGGCTATGCAAATGTATGGCTGCATTTTGTTTCAAAAAAACCTTATCAGTATGTATATATCAATTTATTTCAAAATAACTCACTGTGTTAGGGAAAATCCCAGAATGAGTCCTGCAGCGATCCATAAAAAGCATATTTGGGGAAAAAAAAACTATAAAATCACCATTAATCTGAATTAAAGTGTAAATATTTTACTTTGGAAAGTAAATTGCTCCAAATATGATTGAGCTAGAACTATAACTCTTAAGCTAAAATGTCCTTTTTCCTTAGGGTATTGGAGAGGGGGGCAAGCACAAAAGTTTGAAGAAATATTTTTTCCCTCGTTGTAAAATGTTGCTTGTTCTTGCAAGACATGTGTGTATGGGTGTGTGAAGGAACAAGTTCACATAGCAATGCAAATAGAGTGAGAACTCTTTGGGAGGAAGAAGATCCCAATAGAATGAAAGCATGAAATGCAATGCTTCATGTTTCACAGATGAAAAAACAGCAATTAAGTAATCCTTGCTTAGACCATTAGGAGGAGCACAAACGACTTCTGAGGATACAGGAATGCTACAGCATGATGATGCTCTTGTGGTTTTGAAAGTGCTCCAAAACACGCTGTTAAACCCGGCTTCTTGAGCTTCTGAATTAACCTCATTTCTTGTCAGCTTTTTGCAAATTGTTGCTTCTACTTGGATTTTACCATGGGTGTCATACTGCTTACACTGTTTTACATATTTACTAGTGCAGAGTATTTATTATATTAAAGTAACCTGATTCTGTTGAGTTGCCTGAGGGTTAGAGACATGTGTGTGTAAATCTAGCAAAGAAGAGTGAGGAATTTTTATGAGCTCCGCACAGCAGACATACCAATACTGAGACGTACAAGCAAGAAAAGACACGTTTTCCAGAATCGAATAAGTTGTCAATATGCAAAATAGAAAAATAGAATCAACAGAATGAGATTAAAACAGAGCCCATCAAGAGAGATAATGAAAGCAGAATCAGATCAAATGCTGAATGGATAACTGTCTTCTCTTTAGAACTTTTGTCAGCTCTTCCTATTAGAAAATAAAAGCTTGAAACAATGTATGATACTAATATAATAAAATATAATAATTAGATAATCTATAAAAATATATATAGGAGGAGATCAAACCAGTCAATCCTAAGTGAAATCAACCCTGAATATTGACTGGAAGGACTGATGCTAAAGCTGAAGTACCAATAATCTGGCCATCTGATGTGAAGAGCCAACTCATTGGAAAAGACCCTGATGCTGGGAAACATTGAAGGCAAAATGAGAAGAAGGCAGCAAAGGATGAGATGGTTAGATAGCACTGACTCAATGGACATGAATTTGAGCAAACTCTGGGAGGTAATGAAGGACAGGGAAACCTGGCATGTTGCAGTCCATGGGGTTGCAAAGAGTCGGACACAACTTAGCGACTGAACAATAACAATTCAAATACACACACACATATATAATCTATTCTGACTTTAAAAGATAGATACATATTAATTTTTTTAAAAATTCCATTAGAGATGTTCATTCTTACAGACTTTTATCTGATTGTTTGGGGGACTAGTGGCCTGAACCTGAGAATCTATTTCCATGAACTTCTAATTAATACTCAAGGAAAAGTTCAGATGGAGAACATTGTGTTTAACTCAGTCAAGTTATATTTAGGGATTCACTGGAGATTGGCACCTCGCTCGGATGCTATGTGAAGAATGTGATGCAAATACAAAACGTGTGTTCTGAAGTCTTATTGGAAAACTCATTTAGGAAACTTTCACTTTGTGAAAGCATATTTTATTGCGTATAAAGATAATCTGTCCACCAGTATATGGGATTATTTCCTAAAGAACTTTCTCCATATTGGAGTTTGTTCCTGGATCTTACACCTCTCCATCCCTCTCTTCTCCTCCCTCCCCTCCCCTCCTCCTCCAGTCCTCTCTTTTACTCTCTCTTCTCCTTTCTTCTCTTCTCCTTCCCTCCTTCCTCTCACACACAGACATACTGAAAATCCCTCCATGCTACACACTCAAGCCCCTTACGATCTGAGTTTTGCAGGCCAGAGTTGTACTTCCTTTTTGTCCTTCTCTGCCAGCTTTTATGAAAGATTTTCTCAGATATACTTTATTTTGGGCTTCCCTGGTGGCTCAGGCAGTAAAGAATCTGTCTGCAACGTGGGAGACCTGGGTTCAATCCCTGGGTTGGGAAGATCCCCTGGAGAAGGGAAAGGCTACCCACTCCAGTATTCTGGCCTGGAGAATTCCGTGGACTACAGTCATGGGGTCGCAAAGAGTCGGACACGACTGAGTGACTCATTTTATTTGCTACTTCTCACAACTTCATTTATATTCATGTCATGATGCGCATGGAAAATAATAAATGGCTAAAGCTGTCAATGGTTACGGGGACTGACTCAGAGGATGTTGCTGCCTCAGGCCGCTCTTGGCAGCTCCAAAGCGCTGAGAGGACAGGTGACATAATGACTCTGTGACCCCACCAGACTCATCACCATGCCGAGGACATTAAAAGTATACTCTGGTCCATTCAGCTCAGTGCCACAGGACTGAGTTGCCTGGGCAGGCCAGGGTTGCCAGTAGACCCAGCAGCCCCCCTCCTTCTGCACATTGCTTGTGGGGTACCATGAGCCACTTTTCCCCAGCACCCTAGAGAGCAGATTTCAAACCAGCCCCAGAGGGTAGATTTTCTGCACGTTTTGTTGGTATGACAGCACACTAACTTTACAGCCACCCCGTGAGACACAGCTGTGTCTCCAACAAGATCTTGATCACAGGCCTAGATTTGCAGTTTAGACTTCTTTGGGTGCTGCGTCTCATCTTAGGGGCACTGCCTGCTCCTTACATCTGCTCTTTCTGTATTCTTTAGGGTTCCCTTTGTTTTTTTTGGCTAGCCAATCTCTTGTTATTCAAGCACTCACTTACAAGTAATAGTTCTTTTTTCAGCTTTATTGAGAGCATAATTGATAAATAAAAATTGCATATATTTAAGACAGTTGGACCATAAAGAAGGTTGAGTACCAAAGAATTGATGCTTTTGAACTGTGGTGCTGGAGAAGACTCTTGAAATCCCTTGGACTGCAGGGAGATCAAACCAGTCAACCCTAAAAGGAAATCAACACTGAATATTCATTGGAAGGACTGGTGCTAAAGCTGAAGCTCCAATACTTTGGCCACCTGATGTGAAGAGTTGACTCATTAAAAAAGACTCTGATTCTGGGAAATACTGAGGGCAGGAGGAGAAAGGGGATGACAGAGGATGAGGTGTTTGGATGGCATCAGTGACTCAATGGACATGAGTTTGAGCAAACTGGAAGATTGTAATGGACAAGGAAGCCTGGGATGCTGCAGTACATGGGGTCGCAAAGATTTCGACAAACCTGAGCAACTGAACAACAACAAAGGTGCATAACTCAATGTTTTGTTACATGTATGCATTGTGAAATGATCACAATTAGCTATAGCCAATAATTCTGTAATTGAACTTTCTCTGTCAAACTACTGTGTGATTTATCTTCCCTGACTAGATCCAAAGTGATAAATCATGGGAGCAGGGAAGAGAGCTATGCAAAGGCCCACCTTTCTTTCAGCAGCAGAAACCACTGCTGACTCCATCTCTTGAGGATTCCAACCAGCCACTTCATGGCGATCTGATTGCTATCAGATCCCAACAGTACACCTAAGTCCCTGCCCAGCAAAACTGTAAAGAAGCAATAGCAGCAATCACAATCCAGCAAGAATGAAACACCTGTAAGCTCCATCTTCTCCTAGATGAAGTCACCCCTCTGTGTGAGCAAGCAAGCTGAACACCCTTAAGTGCTAACTGAGTATGAGAGATAACTTGAATGGGTAATAGAAGAAAGATGATGAATATTCATAAAGGTATTAGGATGACATTAGCTGGAACTGGAGTTTGTCCACTCACCCTTGTATATTAAGTATTTTCTTTTAGAGATTATAGATAGCTACATAATCAGAGCATCTAGGATGGATTGTGATTAATGAGGGGCATGAGCAGATACGAGTGATGCAGGAGCAGACATATCTGTGTCGCACCTCTCATCCTCGGCTTTTTATTCCAGCTATTACTATGGTATCTGGCTGCACACACTGGTAAACTGAAAACATCTCCTTTCATAGATCTCTTTCTGTCCCAGGGCTTCCTCATACCACTGAACCTTTTCACTCATCCTGACACAAGCATAAACCTGGAAGTGCAAGGCTACTGACAACCCAAGGAACAAATTGACCGCTGCGGATCAGAGCCTATCACTAAATGCTGCACCTTTATGTCCCCTGGGGTGGACAATTTTGGACTGCATTATATATGGCTTCTCAGAGGTCCCCAGCAGAACTGAATCTCTGTTGCCCAAGGTCATGGTGAACTCAGTGAAACACGAGACACCTCAGATTGACACTCCCCGCTCCTTGTTCAACTTATTCCAGCCCTCCACTCCTATTCATTGGAGTAGGTTGTCAAAATAAACTACTTGCACCAAAATATTGTCTCAGGTTCTGGTTTGGGGGCAACCTAGGCTAACACAGAGGCTTACCCGATGGCCCAGCAGGTAAAGAATCTGCCTGCAATGCAGGAGATACAGGAGATGAGTGTTTGATCCCTGGGTCAGGAAGATCCTCTGGAGGAGGGAATGACAACCCACTAGTATTCTTGCCTGGAGAATTCCATGAACAGAGGAGCCTGGTGGGCTACAGTCCATGGGGTTGTGAGGAGTCGGACACGACTGAGCGAATAAGCACACAGACAAGCACAGCACACTCAACAACAGGCTAACACAGATCTCTCCTGCCTTTTAGTTCTCAGCTTCCAGATGTGTTTCTCTTCTGAGGCTGTTCCTTAAGTATTGATAACCCATAGGGTCCTGACATTGGCGCGCTTCTCCATTCACTTTCCTGCTTCATCTCAGATGCTTGCACACTTTAACCATGATTTAACTGTTGGAAAATCTCCATCTGTTCCCTCTGTCCACTTGACGCTTCTGACCTATACAACCACATCCCAACTCTAAATTTTCTAAAACCGGTTAAATGTAGCATTAAAAGGAAAACCGAGTTCATGATTGCCAGCCCTGGCTTCCAGCTGCACCTTCTCTGGTGTTTCCTATTTGGTGAATGGCATCAGCATGCTCTGAGCTTCATAAGTTAGAAAACTATGAATGAATCTTGGTACTCCTGTTTCTATACACCCAACCACCCCTTCATTCCGGGCAAACAATAAACAAGACATGCTGATTTCTTCCTTCTGAGTGTCCTCACTTCTCTGTCTCTATTTTTCATTGCTGTCACCCTCGTCTTATGATCAACTCCCCCTCTCTGTCATTACAAAGGGAGGGCTAAGAATAAGGTGAGACTGTGCATGAAGCAGAGCAAGTGTGAGACAACTAGTTGTCTGTTGGCTCCTTGCCTACGTTAGGGTGCAGTGCTGACCTCCCTGAGAATCTAGTCCATACTGAACACTCAACAGACATTTGTTGAGGAGTTCAATACACACGTAACTCTTGGGGCACATGTTGGTGACAAGAAGGGATTGCAATTTAAATGAGTGGGAATAAGAAGAAAGGATCTTACTAGAAAACTTTAGTTTTTGCAAATCTTCCAAACACTATTAGATTAATCTGAAAATATGTTTATATTTTCAGATTATAAATGAAATAAACACATTTCATTTATTAAGACTTTACTAGTAATGCAGAGTTTCCAGTGCTCAATCGCTTAGCCATGTCTGACTCTTTGTGACCCCTTGGACTGTAGCCTGCCAGGCTCCTCTGTCTATGGGGTCTCCCAAGCAAGAATACTGGAGTGGGTTGCCATTTTCTACTCCAGGGGATCTTCCTGAGCTGGGGCTCAAACCACACGTCTCTTAGTTGGCAGACAGATTCTTTGCCACTAGTGCCACCTGAGAAGCCCATCCAAACACTATTGGATTAATCTGAAGATATAAAGATATTTCATTTATTAAGACTTTACCAGTCATGCAGGGTTTAGCATCCTTCTATTGTATATGATGGTAACTTGAATCTGGAGAGTCTTTCATCTCCATGAGAATACTGGAGTGCAGTTGGCTATTGTATATGCTGGCTGTAATATAACTCTCAGAAACAAAATGTCCAAAGACTTCCAGGCTTGGTAGGTCCAAAAATAATATTTTAATAGATTTTTCTTGGGATGGGGGCATGCCATTGGATGGAGGGGAAACACAGAATTACTAGTAAATTATTAGTTCTCAATCAGAACCTGGAAATACCTACTGTCACCCTTCCCAATTTCTTCATCTGTTTTTCTTAATTTTTATATACTTTCTTAAATTACTTTTGAAACAAAGTAAGAAGAGGGCCATTTTGCCTCTTTATTTAAAAAAATGACATTAATTATGTTAAGGAATTATACTTCATGTGGGAAGCAATAAGCAACTGATGGTTGTAAGTCTAATACAAATAATTTTGTGTTAAGAAAAACTTTCACTCACTTGTCATTAATTAACTTAGTAAGGGATTATAGCTATACAAATGTTGAATTATTCTCATGTAACCCTGGCTCTTGGCTCAGCGGTGAAGAATCTGCTTGCCAATTCAGGAGATGCGAGTTCAATCCCTGTCCAGGAAGATCCCCTGGAGGAGGAAATGGCAACCTACTACAGTATTTTTGCCTGGAAAATCCCATGGACAGAGGAGCCTGGCAGGTTGCAATCTATGGGATCACAAAAAGTCGGACATGACTGAGAAGGAGCAGGAATCCTGGCTCAGGAGAAATGACCTATTTTCCAAATGTGAACAAACCCATGATAACAACAGTTATTTGTCTTATAGACCAGCCTCTTGTTTACATTTTTGGTGTCTTTACTGACACAAAGACATATTCTAAACTATGATTAGAGAACACTGATCTAGAGGTGTTTTTTTTTTTAAGAATTGCCAGATTTCAAAATAATAATGTAGTAAGATTATTATTAAAAGTATTGATGGTATTTTTTACCATCATAGTTCAAAATGAAACCCTTTTTTAAAGAGATTGTATGATTTACCTAAAACTTCCTGGATATCGTGACTGGACCTAATATATTAAACTCTTTATTTTTGCTCTGGACTGAAGCCAAAGAGCAATAATTGCTTCTATGCCTTGCCTGGAAGCAGGTGACTCTGCCATCTGGATACTATGTGTCCTCCACTCCACTGAGCAGGGCTCTGATAAAATGCTGTATTCCTGGCCTCTGGGCAAAGAATGGTGGGGGGGAGTAGGCAGCCCTATAGATCCTGGTAATAACTTGCCTTTCCCTTTGGGATTTAGAGCCTGCTTGCATTTCGTGAAGGTTTTAAAGAAAAGACCCAGGATATCAGAATTGAAATGCGGCTGCTGTCCCAGACATTCAAGCTTTGTTTACTGTTGAGTTTCAGGGTACTACGGATTCTTTATTTTTTGGTCGCAATTCAGAGAGTTTTCATAGTTATAGCTTCATAAAAGATTGTCAGAAAGCCTGCTGAATCTACTATTGAGGATGGTGAATGGGAGAGCTGGGTTTCCTGTCTGCGGGCTCCTTTTTTGATCAAGTCTAACTCAGTATTCTGGCAAATAAACTAGAGTGAGGAACCTGCAGGTTGCCCTGAATAAGCTAACCATCTTCTTCACTCTCTGTTTGGCTTAACAGTCCGTTTCCTAAGGAGCTCTGTCCTTTCTCTCCTCAGATCAAAAACCATTCCAGTCTTGTCTTGTCTTTCTCTGTGATTTATATGTGTTTTTTTTTCTTCTTATGTGTGATTTCTTATCCAATTGGTTGAAATCACCCAAAATTCACTAGGAGGGCAGTCACTGGTTGCCTCGTAGCCATTACTTGACAAGGCTATAATTAGTTGGGCCATTTTACACCTGCTTTCCCAGCTGGGCACTGCATTTTGCTTTGCAGTGATTTGTTTCAGAACTGAAAGGACACTGCTTCGAAAATGAGTTCACAATATGCATTGACAACGAAAATTGTAGATTCTACACTGGGGAGAACTTACAGCAAGAGCATTCATTCATTCATTGGTTTTTTGTTTGTTTTTCTTGCGAGTATACCTTTCTTCTCCCACCATTTAACTCTTTGGATAGCTTTCAGTGAACAGCTTCTAACAGAGTAATCAAAATTGGACCTTCCTATGTCAGTAGCTCCTTATTTAATATTTCACTTAGCTTTTGGAGGGATGCACTGGTTAGGGTTAATTTTTAGTAATCATAGCCACAAGGTAACCTTTAACATGTAGAAATATGCCTTTCAAATAATTCAGATAATACATTTGATAATGCCATATGTATAATTCTCATGCTAAATTAAATGCTTTTAAATGGAGAATACATAGATATTTTTCATTTGATGCCTGGTATTTCTATTGTGCTCGTAAAGTACTAGCCAGGAAGGAACGTGGTCCAGGAAAATGAAACCAGTCCCTTCCTAAAGATTTCCTCTAGTTGGTGCAGAGTGCTTCCCATTCTTCTCACCCTGAAATCCACTTTATCGCAAGCATTCTATTTTGTTTTGTGTTCATGATAATGATTATTGTAGGCTTATTTACTGAGATGATTTGATGGTAAATCGGTATTTGTCTACGTGGGTGACCCAGAAGAATCCTAGAAATGTGAGTAAGGTTCAGGAGGTATTCTATAAAGTCAGCAGCTTTTGGAATTCTATCTGAAAATAAGTCAAACCTCTTTTTCTCTCTGTGTCTCCATCTTTCTGTTTCATCAAGAATGAAAAATACTTTCATCAGTTTTATTAGGTTGGCCGAAAAGTTCATTCAGGTTTTTCTGTACTATCTGAAGAAAGAAATTTTTGGTCAACCTAAAACAAGGCTACCAATTATTCCCTAATAAGCACCAAGCTCTCTCTCCTTTTGTCATTAAAAATATCTTCTACCTCCACACTCCCCTCTCTCTGCTGAGAGTTGTCAGCCTACTTTAGACCTTCAGTACATCAAGCCTGACTTTCTATAAAATTCTCCAGCTTGCCTCCCTCCATTCAGATTGTTTTGCTCATATTGCTAGACCCATTTCATCTTTTCCTCTCCTGCTGAAAGCCCTGAGTGGAACTCCCTTATCCATCAACTCCTTACCTGGGCATTCAAAGACTTCCACACTCTGCCTCCAAGCAGCATTTTCTTTCTTTTTTCTCTTGGTCCACTCTGAATATTCTCTACGTCAACAATTTGAACTCTACAGATTCATTCAAATGCATTTTGCTCATGCTCTTTCCCACCCCCATGGAATGCCCTTTTCTTCCTCTCTACTAACTCTGTTCAACTTCCATCATTTTACCTCCCTCCACAATTAATTTTTCTTGCTTGCTCCATATTTGGCCTCAGTAATCACATATCTATAACATTTAACCTGTAAAACTTAGTATTTATATTAAGTCTTACCTTGTATTTTTTTATATAACTTTGATTGCTTGCCCTTTTTAAAAAATTTATTTATTTTTAATTGAAGTATAATTGATTTACACAATTTTGTTGTTTCCTATCAAACCTCAACATGAATCAGCCATTGGTGTACCTGTATCCCCTCCCTTGGTCCCTCCCTCCCATCTCCCTCCCCATCCCACCCTTCCAGCCACTGTGGAAGATGGTATGGAGATTCCTTAAAAAACTAGGAATAAAACCACCATATGACCCAGCTATCCTATTCCTAGGCATATACCCTGAGGAAATCAAAATTGATTATTTGCCTTTTTATCTGTGTATAATTTGCCCCACCAACTAGATTGAAAGTCTCTGAAAGCAGAGAATTCATCTTTAACTTTGTATTCCTATAGCACCTGGTAAGTGTCAAGCTTGGAACAGAGGCTCAGCAAATGTATGCTGAATATATTGTTTCCCTTAAACTTGGGGAATCAGATGTTTATTGCAATTCTAGATAAAAAGCTTTCTCTTGGACTATTAAATAATCACGAAAGAATATTTCTTTCTGTGAAGCACCTGGCTATATGAAAAGAAAGAAGTTCATCATCCTAAGAGGATTTAGGAGGAAATATCTCACATCTCCTCTTCAGAAAATCCTCCACAACAATGCTTTATTAAAATGGATATTCTTCTAGCACTTACAGAAAAATGAAATCCCACATAAATTGACTGTTTCTTGCCAGATGCTGGTTGTACCTTGGGGTGTATAGATGATCACATTTCCTATTGCTAGCTTTAATGCTACACCATGAGGCTTCCCAGGTGGTGCTAGTGGGAAAAAACCCACCCTCCAGTGCAGTAGACAAAAGACACACAGGTTCAATCCCTGGGTCCGGAAGATCCCCTGGAGGAGGGCATGGCAACCCACTCCAGCATTCTCACCTGGAGAATCCCATGGACAGAAGAGTGTGTCGGGCTACAGTCCATAAGATTGCAAAGAGTTGGGACAGGACTGAAGTGACTTAGCACAACAACGCTGGAGAAGTGAGATGTGGGTTCAACTCCCTGGGTCAGAAGACACCCTGGAGCAGGAAGTGGCAACCCATTCCAATATTACTTGAAAAACTTCACAGTTCGTGAGAGCGGCCAGAGCAAAGTGTCGGACATGACTGAGCACACACATAGGCAGCATACTTTGGACTTACTTTTAAAAGTGAATTGCTTTCATGTTTCTTTACTTTTAATTTTGTTCCATTCCCTCTTTATCACACAAATGCTTTATAAGCAGCTGAATGAATGCCTGATTACTCATGTTATTTGTTTATAGAAAAAATACGATCAAAATAAAAATGAAAAAGCTTGATACATTTTATCTAAGACCACACCTCCTCTGAGTCATAGAAAAAGTTATAAACTGTAATGGCTTTTATTAGATATTAGCTTGACTGGAAAGATGCACATGAGCCCAACTGTGTTCACCATGCTGACTTCTAGATCTTTCTTTATTTTATACTGGCAATTTCTACTTGTCAAAAATGCTGCTCTCTGAAATTCCACTTTCCAATCTTCCTAAGGCCTTTACTAAAAAAGAAAACAAAAAACCAAGTCCATGCTCTTTCTCCTATTTTTGCAATTCAAATGAAATGCTTTCTAACCTCTTGTATTTCTAGTTCTTCTAAATTAAACTCTAAGTGTGTCTCATTTTATAATGCATCAATCTCAGGCCCTAGTGTTGAGGTTAATTATTAAATACAAATTTGGTTTATTAGCTAACTGACTAATTATAATAGCTGACACTTATTGTGTACTTAGTATATTCCAGGCCCAATTCTAATCCAATTATTTTCATAAAACCCAGTAAGTGACATACTTTTATTTACTCTATTTTATTATTAAGGAAACTGAAACACAGAGAGATTAAGACATTTCCAGGAATCATATAGCCAGCATGTTCTGGATGCCAGCTTGGCTTCCCAGTTGCTGAAGTTTCTGTTGTGCCAAAACTATGCTACATTTTTTCCCCTACTTTCTTGTTTATAATTCTGTTTCAGCTAGAGCATTCTACTGTCTTCTATGCTTTTAAACTGTTAATAGAGCAAAATATCTAATCTGAGAGTGGTGTAGCACTAAATATGGCTTTCTAAATATGGTGTGGCAATTAGTTTGGGGATTTGTTTTCATCATTTCATACATGACTGGTGGGTGATGTGGAAACTCATCAGACTTCACATACCCCATAACCTTGGATTGGTCTAATGACCAACCTTCTAATTTATTAGGAAGGAATTACAAAACTGAATTTGGTGCAGTACCATGTTTTGGGGGGATAGATAAAAGTTCTAAGCCATTTATAGTGAATTATGTGACTTTATATATAATACTGAGGCTGGAATGCTAAAATTACATTTCCCAAAATTCCTTCCAGCTAGCTTTCGTGATGAGCTTCAGATTCTATGAATCAGACATATTTCTGTGAGTCCTGAACCAAACTAGATTGGGAAAGAGTCAGGCTTAGAAATATCAATTCTGTTTGCACAGTTTATGATGACAATAATCACCAATTTCCCAATCTCACTGGAAATTTTCTGAGACTACAACTTCCTAATCAAGGCAAAAATTCCTACAACAGCCCAGCTTGCCTATGCTCTTCCTAGAGGCTCAGTCTAACGTCTGTTTCTTTAGCTTTCCTAGCAAATCTTTAGCTGTTTAATATACTATTACAAATCTCTTCTGCTTGAGGTTGGTAGAGTGACTGCTGTTTTCTGCAAGTGAATCTGATTGATGCAACTGTATCTGACTGATACACTCTGGATATTTGAGCTATTAAATATTAAGCCAGATTTTATAATATATCTTAGCATAGGGAGTAACTAATTTTTGATTTATAATGAAGTGTTCTGGACATTAGATATTTATTCCTGTTGGTCAGTTCAGTTCATTTCAGTTGCTCAGTAGTGTCTGACTCTTTGCAACCCCATGGACTGCAGCACAGCAGGCTTCCCTGTCCTTCATCAACACCCAGAGCTTGTTCAAACTCATGTCCATTGAGTCAGTGATGCCATCCAACCATCTCATCCTCTGTCATCCCCTTCTCCTTCCATCTTCAATCTTTCCCAGCATCAGGGTCTTTTCCAATGAGTCAGTTCTTCTCAACAGGTGGCCAAAGTATTGGAGTGTCAGCTTCAGCATCAGTCCTTCCAATGAATATTCAGGACTGATTTCCTTTAGGATGGACTGGTTGGATCTCCTTGCAGTCCAAAGGACTCATGAGAGTCTTCCCCAACACCACAATTCAAAAACATGTGTTCAAATTTCTTTATAGTCCAACTCTCACACCCATAGCTTTGACTAGACGGATCTTTGTTGGCAAAGTAATGTCTCTGCTTTTTAACATGCTGTCTTGTTTTGTCATAGCTTTTCTTCCAAGGAACAAGCATCTTTTAATTTCAGGACTGCAGCCACCATCTGCAGTGATTTTGGAGCCCAGAAAAATAAAGTCTCTCCCTGTTTCCACTGTTTCCCCATCTATTTGCCATGAAGAGATGGGACCAGGTGCCATGACCTTCATTTCCTGAATGTTGAGTTTTAAGCCAGCTTTTTCACTCTCCTCTTTCAGTTTCATCAAGAGGCTCTTTCGTTCTTCACTTTCTGCCACAAGCGTGGTGTTATCTGCATATCTGAGGTTACTGATATTTCTCCAAGCAATCTTAATTCCAGCTTGTGCTTCCTCCAGCCTGGCATTTCTCATAATGCACTCTACATGTATTAAATAAGCAGAGTGACGATATACAGCCTTGATATACCCCTTTCCCGATTTGGAACCAGTCTGCTGTTCCATGTCCACTTCTGTTAATTCTTGACCTGCATACAGATTTCTCAGGAGGCAGGTCAGGTGGTCTGGTATTCCCATCTCTTTAAGAATTTTCCACAGTTTGTTGTGATCCACACAGTCAAAGGCTTTGGCATTGTCAATGAAGCCAAAGTAGATGTTTTTCTGGAACTCTCTTGCTTTTTCAATGATCCAACGGAGGGTGGCGATTTGATCTCTGGTTCCCTGGCCTTTTCTAAATCCAGCTTGATCTGGAAGTTCACAGTTCACGTACTGTTAAAGCCTGGCTTGGAGAATTTTGAGCATTACTTTGCTAGCGTGTGAGATGAGTGCAACTGTGTGGTAGTTTGAACATTATCTGGCATTGCCTTTCTTTGGGATTGGAATGAAAACTGCCCTTTTCCAGTCCTGTGACCACTGCTGAGTTTTCCAAATTTGCTGGCACATTGAGTGCAGCACTTTCACAGCATCATCTTTCAGGTCAGGATTTGAAATAGCTCAGCTGGAATTTCATCACCTCCACTAGCTTTGTTCATAGTGATGCTTCCTAAGGCCCACTTAACTTCACATCCAGGATGTCTGGCTCTAGGTGAGTGATCACACTATTGTGGTTATCTGGGTCATGAAGATCTTTTTTGTATAGCTCTTCTGTGTATTCTTGCCACCTCTTTTTAATATATCTGCTTCTGTCATGTCCATACCATTTCTGTCCTTTATTGTGCCCATTTTTGTATGAAATGTTCCCTTGGTATCTCTAATTTTCTTGAAGAAATCTCTTAGTCTTTCTTATTCTATTGTTTTCCTCTATTTCTTTGCACTGATCACCGAGGAAGGCTTTCTTATCTCTCCTTGCTATTCTTTGGAATCTGTTGGCCAACCTTTCATTATTATCATAAAAAATAAAAACTCAAAAATAATGTTAATAATTTAGCATTCTGGTTTACTACCTGTTGAATAGATGTTTATCGATGGCTCATTCTGTGTCAATAACTGTTCCTGGTGAAACAGCATGCCTCTCATCAGAAACAGTTGAAGAAAATAGATGAAGTCTCTAGTCACATGGAACTTACAGACTTTCATGATTCACTTATAGGTTGAAAGAACTTCCCATGTGTAGTTAGGTTGCCAGTTCAAAGTATTTCACTAGCATAAGAGATACTGGTAATACCTCAGAATAGAGAGAACTCATTTTGGCATCAACATTACTAACTTAAATCCCTGCTTGCTGGGGGCTTCTCTGGTGGCTCAGTGGTGAAGAATCTGCCTGCAATGCAGGAGACGCAGGTTTGATCCTTGGGTTGGGAAGAGTCCCTGGAGAAGGAAATGGCAACCCACTCCAGTATTCTTGCCTGGGAAATCCCATGGACAGAGGAGCCTGCTACTCGGGGTTGCAAAAGAGTTGATCATGACTGAGTGACTAAACAATACCAGCTGTTTACTGATCCATAAGATGGGGATTTCTATTTATTTCACATGACGTGAATGGCAAAATATCTCATTGGGGAGATGATTATGTATCAGTTATATGTGGAATAAATAATTTGAAAAAATCAGTTCAGCAATAGTGATCAGACTCACAGTCATGTTTAACTCTTAGTACAAGTAATAATACGGAAAAGCAATAAGAGCTTTCTTCAGCAATAAATATCAAAATGAAACTCAGATTATTATGTAACACATATACCAGTTAAATCATCACAAGTGCAGGAAAACCCTATAAATATGGTCTATTAATTTTATCTATAGTATAATCATATTCCAAGCACATAAGGGGGCTTTTTGAATTGTGTTAATACCAGTTTCAAAATAGTGATTCTAAAAATGCAATTTTGTATGATAAATTACAAAAAGGTATATAGATAGTTTCATTTACAGAATGATTAGATTATTGCTTATAATTCATTAAGATATTTTTCTATAGAAACTTTCAAGTTTAATAAGATTTGTTTCAAAAGGTCAGTATATACATATCTAATCAAAATTAAAATATACATTCTATGTTTATTTCATAAAACAAAAATAGGGGCGTATGGTTCTAGTTCATTCATTGGGGATGAATGTATAAATAGAGTTCATCTCAAAGCAAAGATCTTTGTGGGCAAGGAGAAGATACCTGCAGTTGTTGATGGTGCATATCTGTGTCTAGGTGCATGTTTATGTGTAGTTTTCCCATAACTGAGTGAGTAGAGGTAGTGTTAGTTGCTCAGTCATGTCTGATTCTTTGTGACCCCATGGACTGTAGTCTGCCACACTCCTCTGTCCATGGAATTCTCCAGACAAGACTACTGGAGTGGATTGCCACTCCCTTCTCCAGAGGATCTTCCTGACCTAGGGATCTAACTTGGGTCTCCTGCATTGCAGGCAGATTCTTTGTCATCTGAGCTACAGGGAAGCCCTGTCATTGGGTGAGGGTCGTGAGAAGCTAAAGGATATTACAAAGTTCTCAGTGGAGCTGGAGGAAGGGACAAGATGATGCTAATGTAAAGAAAATGGTACGATGACAACGCAGATGCATTGAGAGAGCTGCCATCTCAAAAGCATCTTTTTCTTGGAAACTTTATTACAAACTAAATAAAACACGGTGATTAAAAATTGACAATGAAGACATATGATACATAAAATGGTTCTTAACTTTGTTTTTTTTTCTTTTTCTTTTTCATTTATTTTTATTAGTTGGAGGCTAACTACTTTACAATATTGTAGTGGTTTTTGTCATACATTGACATGAATCAGCCATGGAGTTACATGTATTCTCCATCCCGATCCCCCCTCCCACCTCCCTCTCCACCGGATCCCTCTGGGTCTTTCCAGTGCACCGGGCCCGAACACTTGTCTCATGCATCCAACCTGGGCTGGTGATCTGTTTCACCCTAGATAATATACATGTTTCAATGCTGTTCTCTTGAAACATGAAAAAATGGTATAACCTCCTTGGATCAGTTTGCGCCTATCTGCCAGTCTCCACTTTCTCTCAATTGAAGATGAGTTTCATGATTTGCAAACACTCAAAAAGGATGTAACGACACACTTAATCTTGACATATAATCTGTATTTGTAATACATTTCAAAAGGCTGAGAACTTGTCAGAATGCTGGATCTAATTTCTTTAGAAACCAACTAGAAATAGAATGTCATAAATGCAAAATGAATACAACAGTTGGACTGTGTGTTTTTAATCTTTTTAAAAATTTTTGTGTATCAATTCAGGCAGATTGTTAAAGGAATTAAATAATCTGTGTTAAAAGATAAGATACAGTATCTGAGGACTGGTAGATTCTTCATAAATCTTATTGATCATAATTATTAATTATAAGAAGCATAAATATAATTCTCTCTGCCACCAGAGATACTGTCTAAGGACATTAGGGAAAAAGTGAGCCATCCTACATATCTAGCTTTCAACCTTGTATGCCAGATTCCATCACTGAGTTCTTGTTTTATGATATTGAGCTTTATTTCTTATTTAGTAGTAAGAATCATAGCTTCTTAAAACTGAGACCCTATATTGATTTTTTTCATCTCCTTAGATCTCCCTCACACCAGAGTTGGAATTCAGCCCCAAGGCAGGGTCCTGCTACCAGCTGTTGATGAATTCTTCCTGTGTTTCCAAAGTATGATATTTCCAAACCCTCTTGTTCCTCCCTGAGCATCCACACACTAGTGCACCCTGAAACTCTGGATGAGCTAATTTGAGTAGCAATGCAATGTGGAGAAATGTAAACAAACAGTGAATAAACCAGAAACAGTAGAAGAGATGCTCGTTGGTTTTCTGTTTGTATTGTTTAGAGTATTGGATAAAAAAACTGTTCAAAACATCAATATAAGCAATAGAAAAGGGATCCTTCTAGTTATATTGTTAAGAATTCTATTCCATGCACTAAATTAAAATTAACCATTTAAGAAAAATAATAATAAAATAAAACTAACCATTTAAAATTAACTTGTTTTCTTTAGTCCCTGTTCTCTTTCTTTTCTGAGAGTAAAACAATAATAAATTTTGTTATTTTCTGACATTTGGGACTGTTAGGTCCTTTTAAAAGACCCTCATTTGGTTTGTTTCCTGGAAGCATATTTCTCAGGTTCACCTCATTAGGATGGCACTTTAATTTCCTTTATGTCAAAGTAGTGATACATGAGTGTTACCGCTGGTCACCTGTCATCCAAAGGAAATCTTTACAAACCAAGACATCTAAAGAAACTGTTCATCTCAGTGGTGGCCTAATCACCTTTATAAGGCCATGTTTGCTTTAGAAGTCTATACCCAGGTGGGAGTAAAGAGAGTGAAATTTGCTCAGTTGTGTCCAACTCTTTGTGACCCCGTGGGCTATAGCTCGCTAGGCTCCTCTGTCTGTGGAATTCTCCAGGCCCGAATACTGAAGTGGGTAGTCGTTCCCTTCTCCAGGGCATCTTCCCAACCCAGGGATCAAAACCAGGTCTCCTGCAGTGCAGGTGGATTCTTTTTAAGCTGAGCTAGCAGGGAAGTACAACCAGGGAGTTTACCAGGGAGTAAAGAGAAATGGCATCTAAACATGAGATACTTATACTAGCTAGACAGTGAGTGTGAATAAGTTAATGTATCTAAGCCTGTTTTCTGATTTAAATATGTGTGCTCAGTCACTAGGTCGTGTCCACCTTTTTTCGACCCCATGGATTGTAGCCCGCCAGTCTCCTCTGTCCATGGAATTCCCCAGGCAAGAATACTGGAATGGGTAGCCATTCCCATCTCCAGGGGATCTTCTTGACCCTGGTATTGAACCTGTGATTCTTACATCTCGTAGATTGGCAGGCAGATTCTTTACCACTAATCATATCATATTAGAATTCATTAGAAAATTTACAAATGCATAATAATTAAAGTTGCCCTTTGCCTCACTGCACCTCTAGTAGCAACATGGGTTAAATGCAGCTCTATTGGAGCCACTCACAAAAATTTTGCCAGGGGAGTCTCTCTTGCAGCAATTACTCTAATTAGCAAATATGATCTGGAGATATGTCCTACTATGTGCCCTTAGCATTTCTGTAAGTAAGAGAAGGATAGAGGCTTCATCAAATTGGGCTAAGTAATCTTCCTCAAAGGGATCATCAAAGACATCGAAGGCAACAGAAAAAATGCCAGCTCTTTATACATAAAAAATAATCCAAGCAAACAAACAACTCCTACCTCCAAAACTCTTCCATTATGATTATTTTAATGCAAGTGGAATAGTCAATTAGGTATAGGAATTTCCTTTTTAAAATTTAATATTATCTTCTCCATGGATCCATCTTCAAAATGTATGGTATGTTCCCTCAGTTATATAAAAGTAACTATGCTAAAAAAATAAAGATCAAATCACTTTAATTCCTTGTATGTGATATTATGTAAATTCAAAGTATTACTATTCAACTAAGACCTAGGGGCTAATGACTAGCCAATATTTACCAAAGATCATCAGGTAGCTAGATTATTCTTATTCTCTTGCCTTCTACTTACTGCCTTTCAATTATTTTCAATAAAAATTTATTATTCTGATCACAAAATTAATGCATACTCCTTGCAGAAAATGTTCAAAGAGAATAAAGAAGAAAAATGCCCATAAGCCTAGTACCATGCAGTAACCAATGTTAGCAAAGACTTTAACTGATTTTTCAATCTGCAAATTTCTATTTAAAGGTTGTAAAGTGATAGATTGTGCTTTGACTTTCATTTATCCTAAGGCTTATTGACTTTAACTCTTAACCTTACCTTTGAATATTGTTTTTAATGAGAATATGAAACGTTTATAAAATAAACCATTTAGGTGTGAGTTAGATTCAACTTGCCATCCTGAGGAATAACAATAGACTTTAGCCATAATATATCTTGTGTTTAATAAATGTAAATATAAACTATGATAAAATGTCTGAAAAGTTACAAAATTAAGAAATCTTATATTCAACAATATTTTTCTTTGCTGTACTCTTACCAGCAACTCAATATATTGTTTATATTCTTACTTTTGTCCCTTTTGGTGTTTTTCAAACATTTATTGTTAATTTAGAAGTTTAGTCTCATTCCCTCACTTTATAGAGGAGGAAAGTAAGACTTAGAGAAGTTTAGTAACATATACAGTGTTAGCAGGACAATAAGAAAAACTGAACCCAATTCTATTCACTCCTGGTTTACCATCTCAGAGTCTTTTGGCTATATCATGCAGAGAGAATTGAAATGCATTTTAATTCACTTGAAATTGAATTTATTTAATGCTTTTTTTCCTCCAGCAGATTTGCAAAGGAAGCTTCATAATTATATTTTGTGAAGGCTAAAACTCGAATAAGTTTGCATTCTAAAAGTACACATGAATTTGGTGAATGGATGTGAAGGGAGGTCAACAGGGAAAGGCTTCTCCTCTGGAAGCCTGCAGATCTGTTAGGAAAAGACCTGCAAACAAGATTAAAGATTCACCATGGGTGACCCATATATATCTCAAACATTTTTGCCTGACTTTTAGTATCTCCTACCTTCACCATATGTCCTTTCTCCCTTCCTTATGCACATTTTCTCTCAGTCTAGAGATGATATGCAACAGGATGGCCATGCAGATGGTGAATAATTTATACTGGTTGACTTACAGCTTCTTCTCTGAGCCCCCACGTGCCATTCCCTTATGCCCAGCTCCTCAATAGTACTGATCCATGATCCAGCAACTAAAGGGTTAACACCTCACGGGAGGGGAACACCACCATTTGCATCTATTTTAATTGTCTGAG
The DNA here is from genome assembly GCF_023699985.2 of Odocoileus virginianus. Lineage (NCBI taxonomy): Eukaryota > Metazoa > Chordata > Mammalia > Artiodactyla > Cervidae > Odocoileus > Odocoileus virginianus. The sequence continues at coordinate 57,673,189 of NC_069681.1, read as the reverse complement.
GCCATATCACATTGTTCTAAGAGAAATTTTAATATCACTGTCTATTCAATATAAAGGCTTCCCTGGTGGTTCAGCAGTAAAGAATACACTTGCAACGAAGGAGATAGGTTCAATCCCAGGGTTGGGAAGATCCCCTGAAGAAAGAAGTGGCAACCCACTCCTGTATTCTTTTTTTTTTTTTTTTTTCACTCCAGTATTCTTGCCTGGGAAATCCCATGGACAGAGGAGCCTGGCAAGCTACAGTCCATGGGGTCTCGAAGAGTTGGACACGACTTAGGAACTGAAAAACAACAACCACATATACCAAAATCTATCTTCAATCATTTCATAAGAACTTCTGGAGAAACATGAAGGATGTACCGAAGGGAAAGTCAGAAAGTAAAGAAGAAGGAAGGAGAGGAGGAATGGTGTTTGCCTGGCAGGCACTGTGATGTATTTAATTTCAGTATACGATATTCCCTGGTGGCTCAGATGGCAAAGCATCCACCTACAATGTGGAAGGCATGGGTTCAATCCGTGGGTTGGGAGGATCCCCTGGAGAAGGAAATGGCAGCCCGCTCCAGTATTCTTGCCTGGAGAATCCCATGGGCAGAGGATTTTAGTAAGCTACACAAAAACAAGACCAGGAGCTGACTGTGGCTCAGATCATGAACTCCTTATTTCCAAATTCAGACTGAAAATGAAGAAAGTAGGGAAAACCACTAGACCATTCAGGTATGACCTAAATCAAATCCCTTATGATTATACAGTGGAAGTGAGAAATAGATTTAAGGGACTAGATCTGATAGACAGAGTGCCTGATGAACTATGGACGGAGGTTCATGACTTTGTACAGGAGAGAGGGATTAAGATCATCCCCATGGAAAAGAAATGCAAAAAAGCAAAATGGCTGTCTGAGGAGGCCTTACAAATAACTGTGAAAAGAAGGGAAGAGAAAAGCAAAGAAGAAAAGGAAACATTCCCATCTGAATGCAGAGTTCCAAAGAATAGCAAGGAGAGATAAGAAAGCCTTCCTCAGCGATCAATGCAAAGAAATAGAGGAAAACAACAGCATGGGAAAGACTTGATTTTGGGGGGCTCCAAAATCACTGCAGATGGTGATTGCAGCCATGAAATTAAAAGACGCTTACTCCTCGGAAGGAAAGTTATGACCAACGTAGACAGCATATTAAAAAGCAGAGACATTACTTTGCCAACAAAGGTCCATCTAGTCAAGGCTTTGGTTTTTCCAGTGGTCATGTATGGATGTGAGAGTTGGACTGTGAAGAAAGCTGAGCACAGAAGAATTGATACTTTTGAACTGTGGTGTTGGAGAAGACTCTTGAGAGTCCCTTGGACTGCAAGGAGATCCAACCAGTCCATCCTAAAGGAGATCAGTCCTGGGTGTTCATTGGAAGGACTGATGCTTAAGCTGAAATTCCAATCTTTGGCCACCTCATGCAAAGAGTTGACTCCTTGGAAAAGACCCTGATGCTGGGAGGGATTGGGGGCAGGAGGAGAAGGGGGTGACAGAGGATGAGATGGCTGCATGGCATCACCAACTCAATGGGCATGGGTTTGAGTAAACTCTAAGAGTTGGTGATGGACAGGGAGGCCTGGCGTGCTGTGATTCATGGGGTCACAAAGAGTCAGACACAACTGAGTGACTTCACCTTCACTTTCATAGTAGCATACAAATAATTTGTACATTCAAAAGTGCAGGAGACAGAAGTTAATAATATTCATCTAAGGAATTTTGTGTGCTTGTGGGCACAAGCAGGGCTTCTTCAAGGACCTGGTGCAGAAAACAGCACAAAGTTTGGAGATGAGGACTTTCTCCCAAGCCATGCACACAGCCCCTCACCATGTGCTCCATGGGGAGATTAGAAATTAAGGGGATCCTTATTGGCACTTCAGTATGGTTCTTCTAGAATGTGTAAACATCTCTTTTGGAAGGATGTCCTTTCCTATAAAATAGGATAATTCCCACTTGGGCCGTTCTTCCTATGTTAGATGAGAGAGCAGAGGAGCATCTTTTGTCATAGCTCTGTGTCCCGAGTCTGGCGCAGATCCACTTTCTTTAGGAGCACAGCTGCATTGCAGACTGTTTACTTCAGCTGCGCCAAGGTCACCCCGTCCTTCTGGACTCCGGGTGACACTACCTCAAGCTGAACCACTGGATGCTTGGCCAAGGAGATGGGCCCACATGTGAATATCCTGAAGAAAGGCTGGTGGTGATAACACTAGTCCAGGTAAAGCCAATGTATTTGAGAATAGAAATCCTGCCCAAACTCAAACTCCACACAGCCACACTCTGGCCACATGTACCAACCCATGTTTACCTATTCAGTCATACAACTAATGTTGCAAAGGGGGCTGGCTACATTTTTGTTGGAAAGATCTTTCACTCCAGACAAGGGCCACACCGTCCCCTCAACTGGCCATCTTTACTGAGATGACTGTCATATAACATTGTATGGCATTCCCAGGTGCCAAGGGTGGTAAAGAACCTGCCTGCCAATGTAGGGGACATAAGAGACATGGGTTCAATCCCTGGATCGGGGCGATCCCCTGGAGGAGGGCATGGCAACCCACTCTAGTATTCTTGTCTGGAGACTCCCATGGACAGAGGAGCCTGGCGGGCTGCAGCCCATAGGATGGCAAAGAGAAGGACACAACTGAAGCGACTTAGCATGCACACAGGCACAGCACTGTATACATTTAAAGTGTTGATTTAATATGTTTATATATTTCAAAAACATTACCACCACAGTGTTAGCTAACAGCTTCATCACACTGCATAGCTGCCATTTCTTTTTAGTGGTGAGTACCTTTAAGATCTACTCGAAGCAACTGCCAGGTATATAATACAGTATTATTAAATATAATCACCAGGCTGTATATTAGATCCCCAGAACTTATCCATCTTATAACCAGGGGTTTGTCCTCTTTGGCCAACCTCTCCCCATATCCCTCACCCCCCACACCCTGGTAACCAAACTGAAATCTCTCTTCTTGTACTTTCTACCAGATGGTTCTATTTTCATTTCTTGGGTTTTATAGAGAAATCTAACCCTTTTTATAAAAAAAGATATTTTGATGCAGACTGTTTTCATTGAATTTGTTACAATATTGCTCCTGCTTTATGTTTTGGTTTTTTGGCTGAGAGGCATGTGGGATCTTAACTTCCTGAACAGGAATTGAACCCACACCCCCTGCATTGAAAGTTTTAACCACTGGACCTCCAGGGAAGTCCACTAATCCTTTCTTAAAGTAACTCTTCAGATAATTAAAAAGTACAGTCTTGTGTCCACCACTCCTCACTTGTGCATAAACACTGTATATTTTTCTCACTATTTCATATGTGCCAGGGTTTTCACTGTCATCTGCATCCTATATTTTGATCTTCAATTTCCTGTAAGTTCCTCTTAGTTTGCGGTATCCAGAAGTTGGCACTATACCACTTACAATGGCCAGTTCAAAATAGAAACCGCCAGCTTCTATATGCGAGACATTTAAAAAAGCCTAAAATTATACAGGTCTTATTTTTTTAATGTTTTTAGTAACAAAGTAACATTTCATCATAGGTGAAAAACATAACAAAAATGGCCATGTTTTTCAAAAACTGCTATGTCTTGCTAGTTCCCCACATATTTTTCCTTAATTAAAACTTTTATTTTGAGATAATTGTGGACGCATATGCCAATGTAAGAAATAATACAGAAAAATTTGTGGACTCACATGCAGTTGTAAAAAATAATACAGAGAGATCATGGGCACTAAACCCAGTTTTCTTCAATGGTAACACCTTACAGTATCACAACCAGGATACTGACATTAATGAAGAGAAAATACAGACCATTTTTACTACAAGGATCCCACATGTTGCCCTTTTACAGCCACATCTGCTTCCTTCCTGTCTCCACCCCCTTCTTAAGTCCTGGTAACCAATAAATTAACCACTAAAATGTTCTCCATTTCGGGAGTGTTGTCCTTTCAGGAATGTTATATAAAGCAAAATACAGCATGCAGTATTTTGGGATTGGCTTTTTGCATGCAGCAAAATTCCCTAAAATTTGTCAGGTTGTTGCATAAATAAATAGATTATTCCTTTTTACTGCTAAGTAGTACTCCAAGGAATGATGTATCATAGTTTATTTAGCCACTCACCCATTGTGGACATCTGTATTGTTTCTTCTTGTTGTTTACAGTTGCTAAGTTGTGTCCAACTCTTTGCAATCCATTGGACTGCAGTTTGCCAGGCTCCTCTGTCCTCCACTATCTCCTGGAGTTTGCTCAAATTTACGTCCTTTGAGTTGATGATACCGTCTAACAATCTCATCTTATGTCATCACCTTTTCCTCCTGTCTTCAATCTTTCCCAGCATCAGGATCTTTTCCAATGAGTCAGCTCTTTGCATCAGGTGACCAAAGTGTTGAAGCTTCAGCTTCAGCATCAGTCCTTCCAATGAATATTCAGGACTGATTTCCTTTAGGATTGACTGACTTGATCTCCTTGCAGCCCAAGGGACTTTCAAGAGTCTTCTCCAACATGACAGTTTGAAAACATCAATTCTTCAGCACTCAGCCCTCTTTATGTTCCAATTCTCACATACATATATGACTGCTGGAAAAACCATGCCTTTGACTATATGGACCTTTGTCAGCAAAGTGATGTCTTTGCTTTTTAATACATTATCTAGGTTTGTCATAGATTTTCTTCCAAGGAGCAAGTGTCTTTTAATTTCATGGCTGCAGTCACCATCCCCAGTGATTCTGGAGGCCAAGAAAATAAAATCTGTCATTGTTTCCACATTTTTCTCATGAAGTGGGATTGGGATGGAGTTATGGGACCATGATTTTAGTTTTTTTGAATGTTGAGTTTCAAACCAGCTTTTTCACTCTCCTCTTTCACTTTCATCAAGATGCTCTTTAGTTCCTCTTCACTTTCTGCCATTAGAGTCATATCGTTTGCATATCTGAGGTTGTTGATATTTCTCCTGAGGCAATCTTGATTTCAGATTGTGATACATCTACCCATAGCATTTCACATGATGTACTCTGCATATAAGTTAAATAAGTAGGTTAATATACAACCTTGATGTACTCCTTTCCCAATTTGGAACTAGTCAGTTGTTCCATGACTAGTTCTTACTGTTTCTTCTTGACTTGTATATAGGTTTCTCAGGAGACAGGTAATAATGTGGTCTGGTACACCTGTCTCTTTAAGAATTTTCCACAGTTTGTTGTGATCCACAGTCAAAGGCTTTAGTGTGCAGTCAATGAAGCAGACATAGATTTTTCCCCGGAATTCCGTTGCTTTCTCCATGATTCAACAGATGTTGGCCATTTGATCTCTGGTTTCTCTGCCTTTTTAAAATCCAGCTTATACATCTGGAAGTTCTTGGTTCATGTACTGCTGAAGCCTAGCTTGAAGGATTTTGAGCATAACCTTGCTAGCATGTGAAAGGACTACAACTGTATTGTTCTAGTTTGGAGCTGTTATCAACAAAGCTGCCCAAAACATTTTTGTGCACACATTGTCGTGTAAATGTAAGTTTTCATGTTCCTGGGATAAATAGCCACGAGAACAATTGCTTGGTTGTATGATGGGCTTCTTTTGTGGCTCAGATGGTAAAGAATCTGCCTGCAATGTGGGAGACCTGGGTTTGATCCCTGGGTGGGGAAGGGCATGGCAACCCACTCCAGTATTCTTCCCTGGAGAATCTACATGGACAGAGGAGCCTGGAGGGCTATAGTACATGGGGTCACAAAGAGTCAGACATGACTGAACGACTAAGCACAGCACATGACAGTTGCGTGTCTAATTAAAGAATATTTTTTTGATTGGCAGAACTGTTTTATATTCTTACCAGCAGTGCAGAATGATCCTGCTTCTCTGAATCCTCACCAACATTTCATGATATCACTCTTTATTATTTTAGCTATTCTAATCATATTATCTCATTGTGGCTTTAATCTACCTCCCCTAATGGTTAATGTTGTTGAACATATTTTCATGGGTTTATTTGCCATCTGTATATCCTCTTTGCTGAAATATTTTTTATGTCTTTTACCCATTTTGTAATTGGTTTGTTTGGTTTTGCTACTGAATTTTTAATATATTCTATGAATTAGTCCTTTGTTGAGTACACAGTTTGGAAATATTTTCTCCCAATCTGTAGCTTGTTTCTCATCCTCTTAATAGGATCATTCACAGAGGAAGCATTTTAAGTTTCATAAAGCCTAATTTGTCAGTTTTTTACTTTGTGGGTAGTGCTTTCAGTGTCAAATCTAGTAACTCTTGGTCTAGTTCTAAGTCCCTTAGATGTTCTCCTATTCTTTTTCATTTAATATTGTAGTTTTATGTTTTATATCTAAGTGTGTAAGTTTTAGGTCAAGGGTTTTCTTTTGCTTGTTTATTTGGTTTATCTTTATTTTTCCCCTAAGACTTTCAAATTACTAAAGCACTACTTATTAGAAAGATGATCTTTCCTCAACTTAATAGCTCTATCAAAAATCAGTTGGGCATATTTGTGTGGCTCTATTTCTGTATTCTCAATTCTATTCCATTTATCTGTGTATCTATATCTTTGGGAAAACTGCACAATCTTAGCTATTGTATGTATATGATAGTTGATTATATAAGTGGATGGGTAGGAGGATTCTTCCCATTGTAATCTTGTTTATCAGAATGTTTCAGCTGTTCTAGTTCATTTCCCATCTTAGATAAATTTGAGCATAATCTCATCTTTATAAATATTCTTGCTAGAATTTTGCTAGAAATTGTGTTTTACATGTATATAAATTGGGGAGAATAAACATCTTTAACATGTTGAATCTGCCAAACCAGGAACATGCCTATCTATTCACTTATTTAGGTCTTAGATTTATTTCATCAGCATTTTGTAGTTTTCAGTTTATAAATACTACATATATTGATTTATTAGATTCACATCCAACCATTTCATTTTTAAAAATAATTGTACATGGTATTGTATTTTCAAAAATAACTGTACATGGTATCGTATCAGATAATGAACTCCTTATTGCAAAATTCAGATTTAAGTTGAAGAAAGTAGGGAAAACCACTAGACCGTTCAGGTGTGACCTAAATCAGATCCTTTACAATTATACAGTGGAACTGACAAATAGATTCAAGGGATTTAAACTGATAGACAGAGTGCCTGAAGAACTATGGACAGAGGCGCATAACATTGTACAGGAGGCCGTGATCAAAACTATCCACCAGAAGAAGAAATGCAAAAGGCAAAATGGTTGTCTGAGGAGGACTTACAAATAGCTGAGAAAAGAAGAGAAGCAAAAGGCAAAGGAGAAAAGGAAAGATATACCCATCTAAATGCATAGTGCCAAAGAATAGCAAGGAGAGATAAGAAAGACTTCTTCAGCGATCAATGCAAAGAAATAGAGGAAAGCAATAGAATGGGAAAGACTAGAGATCTCTCCAAGAAAATGAGAGATACCAAGGGAACATTCCATGCAAAGGTGGGCACAATAAAGGACAGGAACAATGTGAACCTAACAGATGCAGAAGATATTAAGAGGAGGTGACAAGAATACACAGAACTATACAAAAAATATCTTCTTGACCCAGATAACCATGATGGTGTGATCACTCACCTAGAGCCAGACATCTTGGAGTATGCAGACAAGTGGGCCTTAGAAAGCATCACTACGAACAAAACTAGTGGAGGTGATGGAATTCCAGTTGAGCTAATTCAAATTCTAAAAGATGATGCTTTGAAAGTGCTGCACTCAATATGCCAGCAAATTTATAAAATTCAGCAGTGGCCACAGGACTGGAAAAGATCAGTTTTCATTCCAATCCCAAAGAAGGGCAATGCCAAAGAATGTTCAAACTACTGCACTACTGCACAACTGCACTCATCTCATGTGCTATCAAAATAATTTTCAAAATTCTCCAAGCAAGGCTTCAACAATACGTGAACTATGAACTTCCAGATGTTCAAGCTGGTTTTACAAAAGGCAGAGGAACCAGAGATCAAATTGCCAACACTCTTTGGGTCATTGAGAAAGCAAGAGTTCCAGAAAAACATCTAATTTTGCTTCATTGACTATGCTACAGCCTTTGACTGTGTGGATTGTAACAAACTGGAAAAATTCTTAAAGAAATGTGAATACCAGACCACCTTACTTGCCTCCTACGAAATCTGTATGCAGGTCAAGATGCAACAGTTAGAATTGGACATGGAACAACAAACTGGTTCCAAATTGAGAAAGTAGTAGGTCAAGGTTGTATATTGTCACTCTGCTTATTTAATTTATATGCAGAGTACATCATGAGAAACGCTGGGCTGGAAGAAGCATAAGCTGGAATAAAGATTGCTGGGAGAAATATCAATAGCATCATATATGCAGATGATACCACCCTTATGGCAGAAAGTGAAGAACTAAAGAGCTTCTTGATGAAAGTGAAAGAGAAGAGTGAAAAAGTTGCTTAAAGCTCAACATTCAGAAAACGAAGATCATGGCAGCTGGTCCCATCACTTCATGGCAAACAGATGGGGAATCAGTGAAAACCATGACAGACTTTATTTTCTTGGGCTTCAAAATCACTGCAGATGGTGTCTGCAGCCATGAAAGTAAAAGACACTTGCTCCTTGGAAGAAAGGCTATGACAAATCTAGACACCATATTAAAAAGCAGAGACATTACTTACTGACAAAGTTCCATCTAGTCAAAGCTATGGTTTTTCCAGTAGTCATGAATGGATGTGAGAGTGGGATCATAAAGAAAGCTGAACGTGGAAGAATTGATGCTTTTGAACTGTGGTATTGGAGAAGGTTCTGAGAGTCCCTTGGACTGCAAGGAGATCCAACCAATCAATCCTAAAGGAAATCAGTCCTGAATGTTCATTGGAAGGACTGACGCTGAAGCTGGAGTTCCAAAACCTTTGCCACCTAATGTGAACAGCTGACTCATCAGAAAAGACTCTGATGCTGTGAAAGATTAAAGGCAGGAGAAGAAGGGGTCAACAGAGGATGAGATGGTTGGATGGCATCACTGACTCGATGGATATGAGTTTTAGGATACTCTGGGAGTTGATGATGGACAGGGAAGCCTGGCTTGCTGCCGTCCATGGGGTCACAAAGAGTCGGGCATGACTGAGTAACTGAACTGAACTGATTGAATTTTTAATTTCAGTATCTACAATCTTGGGCTTCCCAGGTGGTGCTAGTGGTAAAGAACCTGCCTGCCAATGCAGGAGACATAAGAGATGTGGATTGGATCCCTAAGGCTGCAAGATTCCAATGAGGAGGCGATGGCAACCCAATTCTCTAGGTATTCTTGCCTAGAGAATCCCAGGTTACAGTCCACAGGTTGCAAAAAGTTGGACACAACTGAAGTGACTTAGCACGCATCTATATTTTTATTGCTAGTATATAGGAATACAATTGACTTTTTGTATATTTCTCTTATATTTTGTGTTTAGTGTGTGCCTGTAGTAGTCTCCGCCCCTCCTGTGTCAAGGAAGCGGTCTCCCTCTACTTTTTGTCCCTCCCCCGGGGGATGGTTACTGTTGATCCTGCTAGGCTATTCCTATCCTTCTACCAGAGGCGGTAGAAGGATATATAGGCTTTTCACTTCTAGCCTTTACCTTGGTGGCCTTTGGTACCTGGGGGATTGTTTCTCCTCCCCTGATGGCTTATGGCATTTTATTCTATGAGTAAATTGTCTGAGGACTTGGGTGATGTTTCACACTTGACACCTAACAGCAGCTGATAACCTTCTTCCTGCAAGACACCAGTGCAGACCCTTTGAAAAGAGCCAGAGAGAAAGTACAAACTCTTTCTGTCTGGGCTCCCAGAAACCCTAAAATGATGTGCAAGCTCAGGCTCAAAATTTAAGAATTTGTTCAGATTTCAGATGATTTCTTCATAGTTGCTTCTATCTCTTCGTCTTGTACTGTGTCAGACCTGAAACAAATCTGAGCTTCCTGGTTTTATTCAGAGAGGCTTGTCACTCTTAAGTTCATTTGATTGTTTTGCAACTTTAGATCTCTGGCTGGTTGAAGAAAATACATGATGTTAATTATTCAGCTCTCTTTTTCTTAGGATGGGAGCAATATTATCTTGAAGACTTCTAGCTGCTAAGTGGGAGCAGAACTCCTCAGGGAATATGTTATAATCACAAATAACACTAACCAGAAAAAAGGGGAAAAATGATATGGATTTTATAATTAAAGATGCTTATCTGTTGGCAGTCACATTAATAGCATGAATAAACAAGTCAAAGAGTGGGAAGTGATATTTCCTATATGTATACCCAACAAAGGGCTCAAACCAAAAATCTATAAAGAAATCCCACAAATTCATAACAAAAAGAAACAAAAATGAGAGAAACATGGACATGAGTGAATATGCACTTTACAAACCTGGATATCCAAATAGCTAATAAGCACATTGAAGCTACATAACCTTACTAGTCACCAGGAAAATGCAAAAGAAAACCAAAATGAGGTGTCACTACACACACAGAATTGCTAAAGTTAGGAAGATTATATTGGTACAGCCACTCTGGAAAAGAGTTTGACATCATCTACTAATGATGAACGTATGACTCCACTGTGATCCAATAATTTCTGTCCTAGGCATATAACAAACAAAAATGTGGGGAGTAATAGGATGGTAGGATGAGGGTGTGTGTGGGTATTTATAGTAGCATTGTTCTTAAGATCCAAATACTGTTAAAACCCTTCATGTAGAACAAAGGAAGAATAAATAAATTGTGGTAGATTTGTTCAACTGAATACTGTGCATCAGTGAAAATGAACTACATCTAGATTTGACAATATAATTTAGAGCAAAAAAGTCAAGCAGAAATGAATATGTCCTGTAAAAATTCCAACTATGCATATAGTGAAAATTAGGTAAAGCTAGTCTAGGGGTTTAGAAGAAAGGCTAAAAGATACCAAATGAGAGGAGAATAGACCTTGTGGAGGACAGGGGCCTGAGGCAGCTTCTGTTGTGTGGGGTGCTGGCCTATTTATTGACTTGGGAGCTTGTCTCATGGGTGTATTCACTTTGTAATATTCCATGAGCTTATCATCTGGGCATTTTCTCAATGACTGTTATGCTAACTAAAGTTATTTGAATAAATTACCCTATCTTCCCTTCTTCTGCCCAAAACTAGGGATCATGGCTCTTCAGGATGGCCAATCCAAGAGATGAGATTTTTCTGAGTCTCACTTTTTTTAAGATATATCCCTGAGATTTTATTGGTGTGCATCGACCATGTACTAAATTCAGTTTTTTTCAAGGATCATTTTGTGATAGTTTTAGCTAGTTGTCCTCTTAAGCTGTTGCAAAAATCACATTAAGAGCTGTATCATTTTTACAGTATCTTGAGAGTAGTATTTTAAAATTTATTTTCCTCAATTCAAAGTAAATTTCTCAATATTGTGATTCCAGCAACATAGTTCTCCAACTTTATTAACATATTAATGTCCTTGGTGTTTAAGCCTAATGAAAGCACAACTTGCCAGTGGGCACTTAAAATATCCAATGAGTTACTCTCCAAAATGTCCTTGGTGGCTTATTGGTTAAAAAAAAAAAAATGCCTGCCAATGCAGGAGACACAGGTTCCATCACTGGTCTGGGAAGATCCCACATGTCTTGGAGCAACTAAGCCTATTGGACCTGTGCTCTAGTGCCCATACTCCACAACAAGAGAAGCAACTGCGATGAGAGCCCGGTGCCCTGAAATTAGAAAGTAACCCCCACTTGCTACAACTAGGGAAAGCCCACACAGCAATGAAGACCCAGCACAGCCAAAATAATAATAATAATAGTAATAATAATAAATTTTTTTTTGAAAGAGCTACTGCCTGATGTTAAAGCATTCTGGATGAAAGAACAAGGACATTAAGAACTTGCACCAGTTCCACATCTCTGAAGATGAGCAGATTTGGGATCTGAGCTACTTATCTCTTTAATGAGGTGAGGGAAATCCAAAGACTTCTCACCCAAAGCCCATAGCCTAAAAAGCATGTCTAAGCCAGGGCGTATTTACTATTATTTTTTAAAGCTACATTTACATTGTATTGAGTGTTAATCTTTCTGCTTTTCCAATATAAGAAATCAGCTCAGTGTTTCTCTTTCATCTTAAAACCCTCTAAAATATGCCCATGAATGGTGTCATATAAATAAAAAACGTTGGAAGATTTGTTATTGGCAATTTGTATTGTCTTTTCTAAATTATTATCACCAGATATAATTGGGAGAGAGGTGGGAATATATCAGACTCCATTATATGTGTAAATTTCAACTCAGAATAATATTCACATCCCCTTATTCCAGTTACTGTACTTTCTATAACAAACATAACAGTCAAACTTAAAAATATTTTTGGGACTTCCCTGATGCTCCAGTGGCTAAGACTGTGCTCCCAACACAGAGGGCACAAGTTTCACCCCTGGACAGGGACCTAGATCCCACATGCCACAACTAAATATTTCACATGCTACAACTAAGATCTGGTGCAACCAAATTAATAAATATTTCTCCACTTAGTTACTTTTTAATCTGTTTCCATCTTTAATTTACTCCAACATGACTTCTGCCCTCATCACACTATGATAATTTCACCTGTTAGGACTAACGATTAGTTACACTTCTCCCTGAGCTTAACTTCAGCAGCTTTCCCCCCATTTGAGCTTTCCCTTCTCTTTAAACTCGTCACATTTTTGCCTCCCAGAAACTACACTCTTTCATTCTTCTCTTACCATACTGTTTGCTCCTGAATAGTCTCCTTAGCTGATGCCTCTTTTGCCATCTAAAATTATATATACATAGCCCATATTTATCTCCTGAAGACTCAACAAGTTCCGTTAAGTCTACCTCCTAAATATCTTGGCAATCTGTCCATTTCTCTTCCTTACTACTTCTGTCACATCGCTAAAACTAACCTACCCAAGCAATCTGGACTTCTATTCTTCACATTATTACTCAACTGAACTATAAAATTTCAATCTGATGATATCACTTCTTTTCTTAAAGTCTTTCAGTTATGTCCCAAAGTCTTTTAGAATTCCAAAATCCTCAGCATAACACACCAGCTACTTTATGATGTGGTGGTCTCTTTTTTCACCTTTGGTTATTTGTACTTGCTATTTAGTATACATCATTACAAATAACAAAAATAAAGTGCAGGAGATAAGTATGTTAAGAAAGAAAGAGCACCATAAAAAGAACACCATGTGTAAAATCCTTGTGGTGAGAAAACAATTTCATATAAGGAAATGACAATTAAAAGTATTAGCTTTCAAATGCCAGGCTTGTGGGGTATTTGACAGTTGAGCCTAGACTCATGTTAAGGCTATTAGATGAAGCTTCTAAGCCACCAAGCTTTGAAGTCATGGGGAATTTTAGGCTGTGTTTATGCAAAACATAGGCAGTATGACAGTTAATTTTGCCTGTCAGTTTGACTGGACTATGTGGTATGCAGGTATTCAGCCAAAGTTTTTTCTGGCTATGTCTGCCAGGGTGTTTCTGGATGAGATTAATATTTGCAACACCCAATTTGGGTGGTCCTCATCTAATCAGTTAAACAGGTTAACTGAAGACAGTGGTTGACTGAGAGAAAATTCCTTCTGCCTAACTGTTGAGCTAGCACAGTCTTTTCCCTCATTTGGACTCAAGCTGAGACATTGATTCTTCTTGAATTTCAAGACTGTTGTCTTTTGGACTAGAATTTACACCATTGGTTCTCCTGGTCCTTAGTCCTTTGGACTTGGACTAGAGCTATACCATTGGCTCGTCAGGGTTTCCAGCTTTGAAACTGCATATCTTGGGATTTCTCAGCCTCCATAATCATGTGAACCATTCCATATAATACCTCTCTAGATCAATCAATCTATCTATCTATTCATCCATCCATCCATCCATCCATCTATTCATCTATCCTATTGGTTCTGTTTCTCTGGAGAAAGCTAATACAAATTTTGGTGTCAAGAAATAGTGTCTCTGCAACAAACAACTAAACATGTGGAAGAAGCTTTGGAACTGGATAATGGGTATAAACTGGAAGAATTTTGAGATACAGGTCAGTATCTGTTAAAGGTGATTCTGGTGAGATCTCAGAAAGAAATGAGGAACATGGTTGAAAACTGGAGTAAAGACCATCATTGTTTCAAAGTCACAAAGAGCTTGAATTAACTGTATTCCAGTGCCTTGTGGATGACAGGCCTGTGAGCTATAAAATTAGATATTTAACTGAGGAGATTTCTAAGCAAAGTATTGAAGGGGAAACTTCATTTCTCCTGACTTCTTATAATGAAGTGAAAAAAGAGAAAGATGAATTGAAGAAGACAATATGAAGCAAGAAGGAACCAGAACTTAAAGATTTAGCAATTTCTCAACCTATGCATATCTATACAAAAAATGAGAACGCTTGCTCTGAAGAGAACACTAAAGATGTGGCCAAAAAATCGCTTGATAAAGAGACTATGGTTGTGGCTCATGGATTCAACCAGTCATCTCAGCAGAAACCAGGAATACAGACTGATTTATGCCAGCAAATACATTGCTGGTTTGAACTCAAGAAGACAAAGAAGGTGGGATGGGATGAAGGAGGGCTGTTGAACTTCCTGGATTTTACAGAACTGGGCCATAGCACTATTTGGATGCAACTATGCACTATTTTTCAAGGACAGGGAAAAATGGCTCTGAAGACAATTCAGAGATTGTCAGGGCTGCCACACCGCCGTACACCTGAGGGGTAATTCTATTTCCTCCTTGTCCTCAAAGGGCGGAGTTGAGGAGATAGGGCCATCCCTCAGAGCTATGTGAGTGATACCACTAAACCAGGGGGCCTGGATAATAGAGCATTAAATCAAAGAGGGTTATTTTTAGCTTTAAAATCTAATGAGATTTGCCTTTATAGGTTTCAGACTTTCTTGGGATCCATCAGGTCCTCCTTCCTTCTGACTCACATCCTTTCAAAATTTAACATTGAATGAAACACATCTTTTCATCTATATTAGATTGCCTCATGTATCCATATCTCTAGACAGGGTCTGTAAGCTAGAAGAAATCTCTACAGAGCCTGGCCATGCTGGCACCCTGATTCTGGACTTCCAACTTCAGTACTGTGAGGAAATAAGTTTCAATTATTTCAGCCATCCTATCTATGGTATTTCATTTTGGCTTCCCAAGTAAAGTAATACATGCAAGAAATAGAAGCTGAACAGTACACCATAGTGCTTATGCAGAGAAATCTGAAAGCATTTGGTGGAATTGTTTTGCCTTTTATTGGTTGTAAGTAATACAGTAATAGTTACTATTTTGTATTATCTTATAATGGTTTTTTAAAAATTTGCAATAAATTCTTCTGGCAGCAATAAGCTCAAAAATGAGACTTCATGTTTAATGAAAAATTAAATACTGAATTTCCATTTCTCAAGATAATTGATGATGAATGTGTAACTTGCAAACATTGTTGTTGACATTTACTATTCACTGTGATGGATGGTATAGAAGCAGCTTCAGAAGGTGTGTTTACATATCAAACCACAAAACATGTCTTTTCATCTAAATTAAACTGCCTGTTATTCTAAATTAATGATGTGTCCTTTGATTCCAAGTTTCACTGAACACATTTGAAACCTGAAGTAATGGTGGTTAATGGCTGGCTTTATGATCAAAAGAGCATCTCAGACAGTTAAATTATGCCAGGATAACATCAGGGTCATTAAATGTTTCAGGTAGAAGATAAGTGAATTCCAATAATATATTTTTTTTTCATGCAATTCATGCAGTCAAAGAAAAGCTTTTGGAAGTTCATTCTGCTGATAGTGAAACATCTGATATTAGTGTGAATGCTATTGTAAACTTGATTAAGTTTAAAATTGAACAAAAAATTATTTGTTGTGGCAATAATATGAACACAGTACATGTGTGGTGGAGCACAGCATTTTGTTAAAAACAATATTCTTACTAAATTAAGGAACTTATGGTGCAGAAACTTTCCTCTATCTGCGCTGGTGTACATATAAGTAATAATAACATCCAAACAAATAGCAATATCTACTAATCAAAACAGAACCTGTAGATGTCACATTTTACAATTTTGTTATATATATGCACAAATAAACTAACTGAAGTATAAAATTGTTGCCATGCGGCAGATGTTGAATTAATTAGAAAAAGCTTCAGCAGAGCTGTACATGCTTTCTCACTTTGCTGTTTCGCACTGCTTGGGTTTTAGAAATGTTTTAACTTCTGAATTAGTTTAAAGTCAACCTAAGTGCCCTACAATGATAATAAACCTTTTGTAAATTAAAACAGCCCTCTAAATTTTGGTTGCATTTGTTGAAAATCACTTGAATATCTTTAATTAAGTGTTTAACCAAAGGGCTATAAAAATTTTACTTTCCAAGCTTTTAACACCTGCAATTATTATAACCAGGAAGATATTGACATTTATCCCCATAAAAATGAGATAGGAACTGAACAGATTAAATAATGAATGCTTAGATAATGTACAAGACAACTATTTTTTTCAGGTGCAATTTATGTACAATAAAGAGTGCAAATTGATCATAAGGGTACAGTTCAATATATTTTTATTGTTTGATGATTGTTTCAAAGCTTGGTTATATATAAACAGGTATATATATATACCTGTTTATACCCATGTAATTACCAGCCTGATCAAGAGACAGACTATTCCAACACCCGGTACATTTCCATTACATGTCTTTGCAAAACATCATTTTAAGGTTGAAAAATTTAGCTTTGAAATATCTGAATAAAGCTTTGATTGAGCTATTTTTAGTTGTATAAATTTATATTCCAACTCAGGATACAATGGAGTGGAGAAGGCCCATGATTGTGAATACCTAAATTTGGATAAATATCAAGATTAACAACTTAACCAAATCTAGTTGATCAATTTGGTCTCATGAAAAATATTTTAAAAGGCATTCAAAAGGAGGGAAAAAATAGTACCTATAAAAGTATCAGAATTGACATATTTATACAATTTAAAGCAAAATAAGTTGGAGTTAAGTATATCTTTTATTTGGTAGAATTAGCTCTGAGTTTATCAGGTACTTTATCAAAAACCAAGAGACTATTTTCTCAATTAAAAATATTATTATGCTCTATAAAGTTCAGTTCAAGGTCTCAACAACTTCAAATTTATCAGAAATAAAGTCAATTTTCAAGAAAAACAAAATTTGTAAAAAGTTAAGAATAATGAAAATATATTCTTTGGACAGATATAGATAAGGTATTAGTTACAGATATAGTTAAGAAACTGATTAAAATGTGTGAATATGCACTGAGTGTTTAATCATTTATGTTATTTTTAATGTTAATATGATTAATTCAAAGATTTAAAACTTTGATTTAATGTATAAGGCTATTTTTTACTTTAATTTTTTCTTAAAAGTATGTTTTAGCTTCTTATCGAGAAATAATGTCAAACAAAATTTGTATGTAAGATCATCCCATATCCTTTTTGGAAAAAACATATTTTATTGAAGTCTACTTGACTTACAGCTTGTATTAATTTCTACTGTACAGCAAATTGATTTGGTTTTATACATATATATATATTATGTACATATATATATAAACATATATACACATATACATTTTTTTCATATTCTTTTCCATTATGATTTATCACAAAATATTGAATATAGTTCTGTGTGCCATATAGTAGGAGCTTGTTGCTTATCCATCCTATATGTAATAGCTTGCATATGCTAATCTCAAACTCCCAGTCCATCCCTCCCTCCCCCACCCACCCACCCTCCCCCGTGGCAACCACAAGTCTGCTGTCTATATCTCTGAGTCTGTTTCTGTTTCACCAAAAACTTCACTTGCATCATATTTTTATTCCACATATAAGTAGTACCATATAATATTTGTCTTTCTCTCACTTCACTTAATATGATGATCTCTATGTATGTGTGTGTGTATATATATATATATGTATATATATACATATATATACATGTTCTCTATTCATTCATCTGTCAAGGGAATTTAGGTTGTTTCCATCTCTTGGCTATTGGGAGTAGTGCAGTTATGAACATGGGGTGCATGTACCTTTTTGAATTATCATTTTATCTGAATATATCTGCCAAGGAGTGGGATTGCTGGATCATAAGATTAGCCATATATCCTTTAACCACATTTATTTATTTACTTTTTTTTTTTAATTTGCCTTAGTCATTTACACTCTCTCTCTTTTCTTTCTCTATCACCTTTGAGAGTAAGCTGCAGATAGGATATATCTTTTTGCATTTATTCCTAAATACTTCAGGATGCATTTCTAAGAGTAAGAATATCTTTTTGTTAAAATCATAGTTATCACTATCAGTGGATATTAAGATTCATATTGTATTTTATCTAATCTAACATCCATATAAAACTTTGTCAATTAATCCAAGTCAATTTATATCATTTTTTTTTCTTCCAGGGCAGAATTGAGGATCCAGGATAGCATCATTATTATATTGCATTATTTGTTGTATTAATTATTTATATCTGCATGACAAGTTACCCCAAAACTGGATAGCTTAAAACAATGAATATTTATAATCTACAGTTTCTGTAGGACAGAAATTTTTTTTTTCTTGTTCTTACAATTTTTTTTTAATTGGAAGTAGCTTGGCTAAAGTCTCTCTTGAGGTTCCAGTCCAGGTGTTGATGGAGCAGATTGCATCTAGTGGCTTAACTGGGGTTGGAAGATCCACTCACATGATTGTCAGATTAGTGCTGGTTGTTGGCCGGTCTCATTTCCTCCCCACACATGCCTCTCCTGAGGCTATTTGTGTGGCTACTGACTTCCTCCAGAGTGAGTATTCAAGAGAGCAGGGCAGAAGTGACAATGCCTTTTGTAATATGGTCTTAAAATTTCACACTCTCACTTCTGCCATGTTCTGTAATCACACAGACCAACCCTGATTCAGTGTGAGTTGGGATTACCCAAGGGTGTGGATACCAGGAGGTAATGTTAATTGAAGGTCATCTTGAAAGCTGGCTACCAAACTTGCCATGCCTCTTTTTATCTCCTTTAACTAAAAAGACTCATTATTTTTTTTTTTAAACTGTGTTTCAAAGATCTGTTGTATTGGTGATATAAATTATTTAAATATGTTTATTGCCACTTTTTACCCTCAAATATGTCCCAGTTTGGGCCGTAACTTATATGGTCATTTCTAGAAAGCATTTCTTTCTAGAGTGTTTTCTGAACCTACCCAGAATCAATGAATTTCTCCCTTTACAATCTCTTCTTGTATCTTGATTTTTTCCTTACATGACACTTATTCAACATTCTCTTTCTCTCTAGAATATGACTTGCACAAAGGCAAAAAGTGTTTAAAATTAATAAATGGATTAAATACTATACTAATTATCAACACTGTTTTTGTATTTGATCACTATCCTTAATCATAACTGTACTCCAGGGAAATGCAACCATATAACAAAATATGAAAGTGAATTTATCCCATAAAATGTCGGCTATAAACTTTCCTTATGCATTTATTCACTCAGCATGTGTTTACTGACCATCTCTGCTGTGTGCTGAAGCCTCTTCAAGATGCCAGGGACTCAGTGCCTGGGTTTGTGTAAAATGTTCTTTTCCTCATGAATCTTCCATTTAGGAAGAGGGACTCAACATGAGGAAAATAAACTAATAAATAAAAAACAATCCCAGATTATTATCAGTGCTACATATGATAAAATATCTTAATGTGACAGGTCTTGGGAACAAACGGTAAGAAAAAGCTACGTCAACAGGGACTTATGTTGGCTGCCCTGAGGAGGTGGCATTTGAGCTGAGATTGGGATAACAAGGAGCTATCCATTCCAAAAACAGCAAGCTCATTTTATAGGAGGTGGATAAGATGTAGTCAAAAGAATCTGTTTTGGGATTGACTATTTACAAGACCAACCAGATATTAAGAAATAGACCTACAGATATAGAAAACAAGCTTATGGTTACCAAAGGGGAAGAGGGGAAGAACACATTTGGAGTTTGGGATTAACATATATACACTACTATATATAAAATAGATAAACAACAAAGACCCACTGTATAGGAGAGGGACATATACTCAATATTTTTTAATCACCTATAATGTGATGAATCTGAAAATACATACATATATAGGGCTTCCAGATTTCCCTGGTGGCTTAACAGTAAAGAAACTGCCTGCAATGTCTGAGATGTGGGTTCGATCCATGGGTCAGGAAGATCCCTTGCAGTAAAAGATGGCAACTGATCCCATTATTTTTGACTGGGAAATCCCATGAACAGAGGAGCCTGGTGGGCTGCAGTCCATGGGGTCACAAAGAGACACGACTGAGCGACTAAACAGCAACAAAACCAATATTATTTTCATATAAATAATATGTATCTGAATCGCTTGCTGTGCGCCTGAAAGTAACACAACCTTGTAAATCAGTTCAGTTCAGCCGCTCAGTCGTGTCCAACTCTTTGTGACCCCATGGACTGCAGCCCACCAGGCTTCCCTGTCCTTCATCAACTCCCAGAGCTTGCTCAAACTCATGTCCATCGAGTCGGTGATGCCATCCTATCATCTCATCCTCTGTCGTCTGCTTCTCCTCCCGCCTTCAATCTTTTCCAGCACCAGAGTCTTCTCCAGTGAGTCACTTTTTTGCATCAGGTGGCCAAAGTATTGAAGTTTCAGTTTCAGCATCAGTCCTTCCAAGGAATATTCAGGACTGATTTCCTTTAGGATTGACTGATTGGATCTCCTTGAAGTCCAAGGGACTCTCAAGAATTTTCTTCAACACCACAGTTCTAAAGCATCAATTCTTTAGCACCCAGCTTTCTCAACCATAGCTTTAACTAGACGTACCTTTGTTGGCTAAGTAATGTCTCTGCTTTTTAATATGCTCTCTAGGTTGGTCATAGCTTTTCTCCCAAGAAGCAAGAGTCTTTTAATTTCATGACTGCAGTCACCGTCTGCAGTGATTTTGGAGCCCCCCCAAATAAAGTCTCTCACTGTTTCCATTGTTTCCCCATCTATTTGCCATGAAGAGATGGGACCAGATATAAATGAAGTATACTTCAATTGAAAAAAGAATCTATTATATAATTGCCTGTATACAAGAACAACTAGATATAAAGTCATAGTCCATGACGAGAAATTTTCTCAAAATGCATTTAATTTCTTTAAATGGAAAAGCATTTCTCTAGGTTATTAGTTACTGTTACTATTACAATATTATTACCTGCCTTTTTATAGTTGCTATTGTGAATACAAATGCAATTAAATGATTTACTCACTGTGCACTTTGTAAATTTAAGCCATCTGTGAGTGCTTAATAATATGTTAATACATGCATTTGGTTGTGTCACAGTTCATAATAAAGTATGAATTATCACATTCCTGGGTCTGAGTGATTGCAGAAATCCCACCCTTTTCCTTGAAGTCCTTCTGATGGATTCAAACTACTGAAGCAAATAAGATTCTGATCTGAAAATACAGCCTTAACTCATTCAAATCAGGTCATGTCCCTAAGCTGATACTTTTGACTTACGTGTTTCTTAGCAGTGGTGGGCACCTTTTCTTTATAAACCAACTCTGACATGGATTTTCATTCAGCATAAGCAAAAACTAGAATTTCAGATAGCTGAATATGTAATTGGGTTTATAAATCTTGCTTGTGACAATATATCTTCCCTTATTCTGCACTGTGCATCATTGAAAGAAACGATCTGGTTGCATTGGGCTGTGCATATAATTGTATTATTCCAAATTATTTGCTCTTTAATCCTCTCTAAATATTACATTTATTCAAGTACACATGACTTATGGCATTTCTTGCAATGCATAAACTCCTGAGAAATCTTGTGCAAATCCAGCTACTGTAAATGAAATTGTTTCTAGAAGCATTAGAAGAGCTTGGATTTTAAAAGAATCCCACAGAATCATTTTCCTAAGTAATAGTCTTTTTATAAAATGAGCATCAATTCTCATTAAACCTATAGAAAGGTCAGATTTTCATGGATCATGTTTTCTTAAGAGTACATCAATTTACATCACATTCCTTATTCACAGACACTGCTATACTTTAAAAAGCACTTTAATACTTACATGCAACCTATAAGCATGCAGTCTATTTTAGAAATGATCAAAGATGATGACAAACAGACCCTGTACCTATACTATTCATGAAACAATGTCCATAATATTGCCCTTTGATCTCTGGCCTTTTCTAATTGATTTTGCATCTGGATGGCCTCAGTACTCCCTGACAAGATTCTTTTCCAGCATGTTATAACTATATGTTTTTTGCAGTTTAAATTTAGAGTGTCCCAAGAGTATCATTTTCTTCATCTTGAGGTTTCTTTTCTTGGTCAGAATACTTTCATTTGACATAAAACAGGTAGTTCTTAATAGCACATAATAGTGAAAAGAGCATTGATTTCAGATTCAAAAAAGTTTGAATAATAATAAACACAGTTTAAAAATCTATGTTTTAATAATCGCTCTTTTTCTTTTAAACTGTGTGATCTTCAGCAGTGTATTTACATTCTCTGAATGCTGATCCCTCACCTGAAAGTCAGGTAGTAAGAGTGCATAGGGATTTTGTATTGATTCAAGGAACTAAGTGGTGACAATAACTGATGTTAACAAGAGGTAGTATTACTTGAGATTTTTGAAAAAAAAAAAACTCTCCCTTCATGTATATGTATATGTGTAAATGTACATACATGAAGACATTTTTTCCAAAGCAGGTTACTCAGGGAGAAAATATCAGATAGTGTCACAGCAGAATTTCAACCTCCAATTGCCTTAAAAATTTTTGTTTCTTGATATTAAAAAAAAATGATGCATTAAAATAAATGTAATTTTAAAATGAGATAATCTTAGAAAGGGTGCATGCAGTACATCCCAAATGGTTTAACGATATCTCATTAGCTACCAGGATCACTGAGACACTCAATCTTTCTTGGACATCAGTTTATTTCATTAGGAGGAACCAAGGCGTTTCTAGCCATCTTGCCTCAGCATAACTTACTATAACATCCTGCCCTGAAAGGTTATAAATGTCAACATACTGCCGATAATTCCCCACACAATATTTCACCACAAATATTTGTCTTAGCTTGTTGAGAGGCTAGTTAATATTTTCTTGTTGAAACGGGTACTATAACCATTTTAAAGATCTAAATTCTGCACACAAGTTAGAAATGGTGCTTCAGGCAACTTTTCCTATTCTCTCTCTTTTCACTAGAAATCAAAAAAGGGCATCTCACAGTGATAAAAGAATCAGCTCTAAATGGACATAATGACTTTGCATATAACTATTAATACAACCTCAAAAATAAAAAGCAAGAAGTAACTAAGAAGAAAAATGGACAAAATCACAATTATAAGTGGAAGGTTTTAATGCCAAATTCTCAGTAACTGAAAAATTTAGTAAGGAATATAGACAAGTTTTAACCACAAAATTAATGTTTACCTAACTGACCTAAATATCAATAGAATAGTGCTTAGAACAATCTCAGAATGTACATCTTTTTCAACTTATTAAAATTGATACACACTCCTTAAGTCTCAATAAATTGCAAAAGGCTATAATATAATAACTTAGAAACCAATAACAATTAACCAGAAAATCCCAATATGAATTTTTATTATGTAATTACAGAAAATTATAACTAAAATCCAAGATAACATTGGGTGAAAGAAGACATTAAAATGAAAATCTGAAATAGTTTTACACTGAGTGAAAATAAATTTGAAGCAATCAACAAAAAAGGCAAGAATAAATAGGAACTCTCACTAATCGTAAAACTATGAAAGAAGAATATTTCAATAAAGGCTTCTGCAAAGAGAATTCTAGGTGAACACTGTCTTTTATTTTGAAATATATACTTCTAAAAGTATTATTTGCTTTAAAACACAACAGTTTAAAATTTGATCCTTTAATTACAATCTGATATAATGATATTCAATGTAAATAATTTTCTAGTAGTAATTGTCCAGTAATTTTTAAAAACAAAGGCCCATAACAGTCATAGTTACAGCTATTATTAAATCATGTTACTATTATATTCTTGATTTGCTCAGTTTTGTGAAAATTCAGTTAGTCACTAGTTATTTGCATAGAATATTATACATCAGTGTGAGGCAAGCCAAAGTTCAAACAGATAGGTACATATAAAAACAGCTGAATAAACAGTTTTGGTTTTTGTTCTGAAGTTATTCGCATTTTTTTAAGAAATCAGTAATTTTGTGGAGAAAGTTAAAGAAATTATGTAAAGAATTTCAAGTGATGTACTCATTATCATCAAAAAATAATATTGAGAGACTTCCCTGGTGGTCCAGTGGATAAGACTCCTCACTTCCACTGCACAGGGAACAGGTTTGATCCCTGGTTGGGGAACTAAGATCTCATGTGACTTGTAGCCAAAAATAATAATCATAAAATAAAATATTAATAAAAACAAAGCACAAATAAAGTAAAATTGTACTCAGCATTAAAAAATAATATTGAAAAAAAAGAAAAAAATAATATTGAGTCAGTATGACAATAGCAACAGGAAAATATCTCAAACATAAAGTAGTATAATTACATATATTTATATATTAACTTCTTTATTTTTGAGTGGTAATATTCCTTACTCTTCTTTACTTTTGTCCAGCCTTTTATTTTCAAATGTTTTTCTCCATTCTCTCTCACTATTTTTGTATTGAAGTATAGTAGATTGACAATGTTATGTTCGTTTCTGGTATACAACATTGTGATTTGATAGATTATATTCCATTTAAAGTTATTATAAAATATTGGTTATATTCCCTGTGCTTTACATTGCATCTTTGTATCTTACTCATTTTATACATAGTACTTTGTACTTCTTAATCTTCCCCCCCTGTCTTGCCCCCTTCTCTGACCCCTCTCCCCACTGGTAACCATTTTTCTCTATATCTGTGAGGCTGTATCTGTTTTGTTATATTCATTCATTTTCTTTATTTTTTATATTCCAAATATAAGTGAAAACATTCAGTATTTGTCTTTCTCTGTCTGACTTACTTCACTAAGCATAATACCCTCCAGGTCCATCTGTGTTGCTACAAATGTCAAAACTTTTCTCTTTTTATGGCTGAGTAGTATTCCATTGTGTGTGTATATCACATCTTCTCTATCCATTTATCTGTTGCTGGAGACAGGTTGCTTCCATATCTTCACTATTGTAAACAGTGTTCCTACAGACATGGAGGTGCATATATCTTCTCTAATTCATATTTTTCCTTCAGATATATACCCAGGAGTGGAACTGCTGGGTCATATTGTAGTTCTGTTTTCAGTTTTCTGAGGACCCTCCCCATTGTGCTAGCAGCAGCTGCCATGGTGGGAGGTGGAGCCTTAGCTGGAGGGGTGAGAGCCGGAGCCGGGTGTAAGCAGGGACTTCTCCTAAGCTCAATGGCCATCACCACCCTATTAGGGGCAGGAGTGGGGTGAGGCAGGGCCAAGCGGCTGGAGCAGGAGTCGGAGGAGGGAACTGAGTTTCTCTCCAGTGCAATGGGAGTCTCCACATTGGCTGGGGCAGGGCCAAGGCTTGAGCGCCTGGGGGTTGTACATCTGCACTGATTTCACTTTTCTCCCAAATATGCACATCTTGGATAGAGGCTGGGTCAGGGCCAGTGGGTTCGGTGACACGCCCCGAGCTGGCCTCATGGGCACTTTGGCAGTGGCTGTCTCTGCCCTGAAGCCAACCTCCCTTCAGGGAGTGTGCACCAAAGAGCGAGCTGGCAATGACTGCCTTGACCCGGATCAGGACAGGGCTGGGTTCGAATCTGGTCAGTTGCCCCCGTGTGTGTATACTCTCCTTGGCAACAGCAGCCTCCACCTTAGTGAGGATCAGCCCTGAAACAAAACTGACCGGAGCAGAGCCCCATGTGGCCCGGGGGTACCCTGGGATGATTGGGGCAAGCCAGCCAGAGCCCCAGGCAACAACCTGCTGTTTCCATGCTGCATGCACCTTCCAAGGATAGTCTTGGTTTCTGACAGCCTTTGGATAAGTTCCACTGGTTTTCAAACCAGCTAAGGAGTCATCTTCCTGGTGTTGGAGCTAAGGGCTAGGGTACTTAAGATGTGGCTCAAATCACTTTTTCCCCAGGGAGGAGCTCTGATCCTGTGATATCCCCTTCTTCTTCGCTGTCCCCCGTTAAGTGTGTGTCCCTCCCCCCTTTCGGCCAGACTCCATGCAGATCTTCCTCTACAGTCTCAGTTGTAGAAGCATTGTCCTGCTAGTCCCTGGTTCGATTTCAGTGACAGTCGCTCTATAAGTAGTTTATGTGTGTGTGTTGGGGGGGGGGGGATGAGGCGAACCCAGCATCCTCCTACTCTACCATCTTCATCTCTCCTCGTATTTTACTTTAATTTCTGAACTAGCACAGTTATTTATCAAAGCTCAATAAAGGCTTGTTTTCATTATCTCATTACACAACTTCTTTGAATTACTGATTTTCACTGAAAATAATTTATAGAAGTGCTTAGTCACTTAGTGCTTAGTCACTTCTATAAATTGTGGTTGTGTCCAACTCTTTGTGACCCCATGGACTGTAGCCCGCCAGTCTCATCTGTTCATGGGATTTTCTCAGAAAGAACACTGGAGTGAGTTCCCACGTCCTTCACCAGGGGACCTTCCCCACCCAGGGACTGAAATGGTGTCTCCTCCTCTCCCCCACTGTAGGTGACTTCTTCACCTGCCGAGCCATTGCGGGAGCCCCTTATAGAAGAAAGGAGCTGTACTACTGATCCTGTTTGTGACGACAGCTGTCTTGTGGTTCACACTGTCCTGTCGGCACCCTTTGCTGAACCTAGGGTAGGCAAGGCTCAAGCTAAGAGGCTGGAAGGAGACTCGAGGAGCCTTAGGAACTGCAGACACATTTACTCTGCATGGCAGCCGTAACACGGCCTCTCTTCTGCCTGACACAGAAGCCATATCAGCAGCCACAACGTAACCATAACGTAGTTATAACGGAGCCATAACATGACCTCGTGAAACATAACCATGCTGTCGCTCCAGTGAAGGCCCAAAGCAGCAGCAGCCAGGGCTTTCATGATGAAGCTTATACAGGCATACTGCACAGAGTAGCCTGTGACCAAGCAAGTAAGCCGTGATGTGCCTGCTCAGTGCTAGAAGTGATCTCAGCTGTTACACAATCGTTATTTACAAAACATGGGGCGAGAGCAAGAGGCCACGGGCCAGGGAGCCTGGCCACACCATCTTGGCTAATTTGCTCTTTTCCTGCAGGAGGGGTGTTAAATGCACCAAGTAAAAGACTGATTGATCATTTTGAGTAATTAATAAGGACTGCATTTCCCAAACATGAATGTGAAGACGGTGTAAGGTCAGCTGTAGGCTGGGAAAAGATATTTACAACAGGTATAACTTATAGGGGGTTTACATTCGGAGTAATAGGGAACTCCTAAAATTCAACAAGAAAAGAATAACTCAGAGGAAACTGGCAAAAGATTTAAACTGCCACCTAAAATGGGTACCTGAATGGTCAAATGCTATGTAAAATTAACACAAATTCCATTTACAATGAGAATCCCACCACTATCACTAAATTCAAAGAACTGACCATTCCAAGAGTGGATGAGGTTATGCAGCCAAAAGGAATGTTAATACATTGCTATTGGCAGAGTAAATTGGCACAACCACTAAGGAAAAGTTTTGAAGTTGGAGACATGCATTCTCTATGACCCAGAAATTCCACTCCTAG
Source organism: Odocoileus virginianus (assembly GCF_023699985.2). Taxonomy (NCBI): domain Eukaryota; kingdom Metazoa; phylum Chordata; class Mammalia; order Artiodactyla; family Cervidae; genus Odocoileus; species Odocoileus virginianus. Next base: position 57,645,436 of record NC_069681.1, on the reverse strand, counting down.
TTGTACTGATACACATGTGTACCAGATGCTCATAAGAATACCAAAGCATAGTCACAGCAGTATCACTCACATCAACCAAAAGCTGAAATCAATCTAAGTGTTCATCAACAGTGGATTTAATAAATTTGGGTACAATAGAACACCAAATATAGGTAAAAAAAAAAATGAATAAACTAGCTATAAAGAGCAGGGAGGCATCCAGCAATCACAATGACTGACAAAATAAAAGAAACTGAACAAATCATTATGCGTGACTCTTCTCATAGAAGCAGATGGAATTAAGCTATGGTCTTTAATGATTCCTATTTAGGTGGTAATTTGAATGAAGAAAAGCAAGAGTAGCTTTACTACTAAAGTCAGGGTAATGTTTATCCATGAGAAATAAGGAAGGCTTTAGATAGAGAAGGAGCACGTGGCAGGGATGGTGGTCTGTTGGCCTCACTGTTTACTTTATAATAATTCAATGAGCTGTACGTTTTTAATTTGTGCACTTTATGTGTGTGTTAGTTCACAGTAAAATGTGGGTTTCTTTTTTCTTTTAAAGGAAAGAGTTGTTGCTAACATTTTTTGGCTTCTATTTCTTGTTTTGTTTTTGTTTTTATTTGTGACACCGTCTGAAAGGTAGAATGATTCTAGTAGCCATGAAAGTAGAGAGATTTTACGAAAACAATAATTAACTCATCAGTCAACAAAACACCAAACCACAACATCTGGAAGGCAGAAACAGACAAATCAACTCTACGGCTCTTTCTTGAAGAATTCATGAGACCTAGAAAAGATGTAGAGGGCTTTCCAGGTATCACAGTGGTAAAGAATCTGCCTGCCAGTGCAGGAGAAAAGAGACCCAGGTTCAGTCCCTGAGTTGGGAAGATGTCCTGGAGAAGGAAATGGCAACCCACTCCAATATTCTTGCCTAGAAAATCCCAAGAACAGAGGAACCAGGTGGGCTACAGTCCAAGGGGTTGCAAAGAGCTGGACACGACTGAGCACATACACACACAGAACAGACTTAAATATTTTAGACATTTACTACCTACTGCATAAGGTCTGGGGGGCATTTAAGGAAAAGATTATAAAAGGTTTTACCTCAGAGCATCCTAGCAACCTAGCTGGTTGCTTTGGTCTAAAGTCATGTGAGTTTCTTGGCTGGTCTGAAGTTCTGTACACATAGTTATGCATAACTACAATCCTAAACAGTTGAATATGATCCTCTTTGAAGTGTTAAACACTGCCTTGGTGGAATAGAGTTTCTTTATAGGGTCTTTCAGTAAACCAGGAAAAAGTTATTGGTTCCATTCCAATTTAAGTTTGTAAAGGCACTGGCATCACTGCTGCAGGACAACATTGTTCTAGAAAATAGACTCTAGATTTTACTATGTCCTTTCTTATCTACAGTAACTTTCTCCTTTATTAATAAATAACCATTTTCTAGGTTTAGAAACAGCAGACCTGGCATCCTGAAACATCTTTTGCTTACCGTAATGAAAAAGTGACAACAATATAAACAATTTTAAATTTTAACAAATTATGGATAATCATGTGGAAAACTTAACCTAGGGAGCTTGGGAAATGACTGCACTTTAAATAACATCTAATTTTTTAACAATAAAAAGTGAAGTACAAAAATAATCAGGGCTATAAAATAAAAAGCTAAACATTCTATAAATATCAAGCTCAGAACAAAGATATTTTTTACAGATTAATGAAAAATACCATACTTCAAAGTTTTCTATAAGTTAATAGTCCACTTCTATATTTTTAGACAAAGCCTTTGTTTTATAACCAAGAATGGGACAAAATTTTTGAAAAGAGAAAATAGTGATAGTTACAATAAGAAATAAGTAATTTGTTAATAGACAAGTTAAAAAATAAAGGTCCTTCAAAAATATTTATATAAGCTGAATTTTGTTTCAATATTTAAAAACACAAAGAGTCAGTCCTCTTGAAATATCCCACCCTCGCCTTCTCCCAGAGTCCACAAGTCTGTTCTATATATCTGAGTCTCTTTTTCTGTTTTGCATATAGGGTTATATTATCTAGGGTGAAACAGATAACCAGCCCAGGTTGGGTGCATGAGACAAGTGCTAGGGCCTGGTGCATTGGGAAGACCCAGAGGGATCGGGTGGAGACGGAGGTGGGAGGGGCTAAATTTACATTAGCCATGTAAATCCATGGCTAATTCATTTCAATGTATAACAAAAACTACTGTAATGATGTAAAGTAATTAGCCTCCAACTAATAAAAAAAAAAAAATTAAAAAAAAAAAAAGAGTCAGTCCTTGGGACTTCTCTGGCAGTCCAGTGGTTAAGACTTCACCTTCCAATGCAGGGAGTAGGGGTTCCATCCTTGGTCAGGGAGCTAAAATCTCATATGCCTCCTGGCCAAGAAACCAAAATGTAACACAGAAGCAACATTGTAACAAATCCAATAAAGACTTTTAAAATGACCCACATCAAAAAAATCTTAAAAAAAAGAGTCAGTCTTAATACGAAAAATACGTGTGTGTGTGTGTGTGTGTGTGTGTGTGTATGTGTGTGTTAGTTGCTCAGTCATGTCTGACTCTGCGACCTCATGGACTATAGCCCACCAGTCTCCTCTGTCCATGGAATTTTCCAGGCAAGGACACTGGATTGAGTTGCCATTTCCTTTTCCAAGGAATCTTTCCCACCCAGGGATAGAAACCGGGTCTCCTGTATTGCAGGCAGATGCTTTACCTACTGAGCTACTAGGAAAGCCCCCCAAAATATATACTACGTAACTATTGTGGGCAAAGTAACAGATTCAACAGTAGAGATAGTCAATAAGATTCAAAGTACTGTTTGAATTCCTACTTGATAAAAATGTTTCAGTCTGCCCACAATCTGCTGGAATCTCCCACATCCCAGCGGCTGAACTCTTGCCCCCCCTCTTCTATATGCTCCTGTAAGCACTGCTTACCCTTCTCTTTCATAGCATTTCTATGATATCCAAATAAAATATATTTTTCATGAAATGGAAAGATCCCATTTATTTTCTTTTACCTTTGCTCAATATAAAAGGCACATTAAATCTATACATTCCTTTATTATAAATGGTCTTGATCATAAAAATCAACATGGTTATATTATTTTTCTGCCTGTTAGGCCTCCACTGGTATTATTTCTAGCCTGATATTTTCTCCATTTTCTGCTTTGGAAATCTATTATCACTCAACCTAAGTGGGTTACTAACCCAGTCATCTTCTAGACTTGCATTTAAGTGACCATTAGGATGTACTTTATGAAGTTTGAAGTGACCCTCTATTCCTTCTCATATAAAATATCTATAAGATAGCAGTGACAGTCAGATACCATTTCTAAGGAAAAGCTACTATATTTTCTGCAAGGTCATAATTGTACTAAAGAATCCAAGGGCAATGTTTTCAGACTGAGTTCTATTTTTTCCCTGAGACATATAAAAGAGGATTGATAAGCCTATAATTCAGAACCCACTTACAGGCTTACAGGAAAATTATATATTTATAATGTTCCTGATGAAAGAACATAGGTCAAAGGCAAAAAGGAAACAAAGGTAAGAAAAGCACAAAGTATAAAATAATCTCTGAGTCTTTTCTGACTTAGAATGCATTTCTTGGAATGCTAAACTCTTAAAAAATACGGAGGGCTTGTCCCATAGGTGAGTGTATGCTGTAACTGAGCATCATGATAAGTGATAAGTACTCCATGATCATGATAAGTGATAAGTACTCCATGGGCACTGAGAGGATTGGATTCAAAGAACTAAATAAATTGATGAGCTATACAAGCTAGGTCTAAAAATGGTATTGCCACAATGTCCATCTTACTGGTCTTAATATGAGTGTCTAGCACTGAAGTTTTCCTGTAAAACTGTTGCTTTGGGCATAGAATCCTCTATGAATGGCATTTCATTTTGCATGCCAAACTCTAATCATTTCATCTCAGCTCTTTGGAAAAGGAGAGTTCCCCCAAAGACTTTTTATCATCTTTCTTCATTTCACCCATGATAACTTTAATACGAGAAAAAATAAGCCATCAAGTGTAAACACATTTACTATTGTCCATCCCCTCACCTCAGTCCCCACCAACCCCATACTTTTCTTCTTCTTCCTGGTCTACCTACCTCCAAACTGAAGGTGGTTAACCTTTCTCCTTGTCAAAACCAGTCCCTCCACCTTTATTACCCTCTGTACATCCATTCCAAACCCTTTAGGAATCTTAGTCCATCAAGTGTCCTCTCTTGCTCCTGAATTTATCCTGTTCTAACTTTGCTTGCACTTTTCTTTGCACTTTCAAAGGGCTCACGTTTCTCTCATTCTAAAAAGACTTCTCTAACTGCAGATATATTCTTCATCAATACACTGCACTGTCTTCCTCTTCTTCTCATTGAAATTCTCAAGAAAATGTTGTTTACCCATTGTCCCCCCTTTACTTTTTATTTTCAAATTATGTTGTCCAGTGTCTGTCTCTTAAGAAATTAATCAATTGCTTCCTAATTACCCAACCTATTGGCTGCTTTTTACTCCTTTAAAAAAACAATTAATTTAATAAAGTCTTTAACTACCTTCTTAAAACATTCTACTCTTTCTTTTTTTTGTTTGAACCTTGTATTTTTTGGTCATATTTCACTGGCACTTTCTCTTTAGGCACTGCAAATTTTTGCTTTAGGAAGACAGAATTAGGTAAGCACTCTTCTAAGCTCATTTGAAAACTATGATTTTGCATGAATGAATGACTGACATTTTTGAAGATGTGGAAATGAGACCCTTTGGGAAAAAGAAATTATTAGGCAGAATGAGGTGTTCCTATAAAGCAATTTTATCTATTTCCCTGAGGGAAGTCACCTGATGGATGCCAATTTCAACAAGTAGTTGAGCAATTGTCACCTGGATGTGAACTTTGATGGTTTGAACTATAGAAATTATCATATCTACTGTCATTTAACTATAGCTCCAATTTTCCCACTAGAGTTTGAAATGAGCCCTACTTCCTCGGATAGAACCTGAAAGAGCATTGTAAGGGCTTTTTTGGAGGGCTGATAGGACCAGAAAGCAATATTTCTTTGCTCACAACCCAAAAGCTCCACATCCCTCAGCTGAGATCATTCTACTAGATGCAATTGCTTTCCTGAGCTGTTGCCTTCTGCAGGGAGAGGCCAACTACAGTTTCTCTGCTAGATTCATTCCTAATGCAAGGCTAAAAATAGCACTTTATTGCACACCACAAAGTTAGTCAATATTTTGACCTGGAAATTAGCCAAAATATATGTTTCCCTGGTGGCTCAGATGGAAAAGAATCTGCCTGCAGTGCAGGAGACCTGGGTTCGATCCCGGAGTTGGGAAGATGCCCTAGAGAAGGGAATGACTACCCATTCCAGTATTCTCACCTGGACAGAGAAGCCTGGTGGGCTGCAGTCCATGGGATCTCAGAGAGTTGGACATGACTGAGCGACTAACATGCAAAAAAATGAGCTAGTCAGAAAGCCACAAAAGATGAAGTTCTACACCCTTGGCAGTCCTACAGCATAACTGGTTTCAGGTATTCCACTGGGGTCTTTCTAGCTGGTGTGATTGCAAGCCAAAATCTCATTCATTTCTGTGGGCCTTTACTGCCATCCATACATTACAAATGAGACACCCTGTACTGAAAATCACTAACATCAGGGAAAGTGCTAGCTGAAAATTTCTAGTAGTTTCATGCTTTGCAAACATCGTTATTTGTTGATGATCTCATATTTGCACAAAAAGAGTTCATATTAATCTTAGTAGTCATATCTAAACCATAAGACTTAGCTAGTATCAAATGTCCTTTCACATGATGGTGTGCTGAGTTAAATTCTTTCACTTATAAGTAAATAAATAAGTGATAACACATAAACAAAATGTTACATTTAATATATGAAGTGAAATATATTACAACATATGGAAATATATACTGAAATAAATACTATATATGTATTTAATGTATATAATACACTTTCAATAGTATACTTTCAAAAATTGAAACTATTGTTTTAAAAGGAAAACCAAATATCTGCCACATTTTTTCCTGAAGAAAGTACTTGGTTTCCAAGAAATTTATGTTCCAGCAGCATTGTAATAATAAATAAAAATTTGAGAGTTAGAATGTGATTCAGAGATATCCAGAGCCTATAATTTATTCCCAAACAGAAGGAGTCAATATAAATCCTGTGAATTTCATTGTCTGCTGCCAGAAAACCTATTTAATTATGAAAAAGAAATGCTTAGAAATGTTGCCTCTTTAGGAATCACAGTCCTTATTTGGAACATGAACACTTGTAAGTCTTTTAAAAATTACCCATCATAAGTATAACACTGTCATGTTAGTTCCGTATTAGGGGACTCTGCAGTGGAGTAACCCCAGGGCTGCTTAGTCTGTTGGAAAGATGATCATGAAAGTACATTGAGGTTCCCTAACATTCTAAGAGATTTTGGTTACTGGACCTGTTTTTAGTTTTGCTTGTTTGTTTTTTTTCTGACTTGAGTTGACTTGGTGTGATAGCCATATTATGAATTGCATCCAGCTGTTCAAATATTAACAGACTACAGATTAAAGGTTTTTTTTTCTGTTTTTTGCATTTTTACAGCAAAGATATGCCTTCTAAATGTTAGCCTACCATAATATGGAATGCCATTCAATTAAAATGATGGTATGAGTACAAAGTTAACTTATGTCTTTCTGACACAACTCTCCCAGGTATATTCCAGAAGACCAAGAAGTTTCCAAACTCCACCCAATTTTAGAAAATCACATATAAGTACAAATGTGAGCCTACTTTAATCTGACATTATCTGATGGGTTTGTTTGCTGACTTCCATGACAAAAAATATTTTCTATAGGTTTAAATCTGTACTTAGTGAAAGTGAAAGTCACTCAGTCATGTCCAGCTCTTTGCAATCCCATCAACTATACAGTCCTTGGAATTCTCCAGGTTGGAGGACTGGAGTGGGTAGCTTTTCCCTTCTTCAGGGAATCTTCCTAACCCAGGGATCAAACCCAGGTCTCCCATGTTGCTGGCAGATTTCTTTACCAGCTGAGCCACCAGGGAACCCCAAGAATACTGGGGTGAGTAGCCTGTCCCTTCTCCAGCGGATCTTCCTGACTCAGGAATTGAGCCGTGGTCTCCTGCATTGTAGGGGGATTTTTACCAACTGAGCTATCAGGGAAGCCCCTGTACTTAATATGTATCATAACTAGGATGCATTCAGTCCTAAGTCATACATTTCTGAAACCAGAACTTCTCAACCAGCGTGCAACAGTGTGTTATTAATGGTTGGCAGGTGGCTGAGATGCCAATCTTGGACCCTGCTTCAGGATGGGCAGCCTGAAGTGAATGAAACTCCTGAGCAACTTGTCTTTTGTGAGGATTACCTGTTTACAGATATGTTCAGTTCAGTTCAGTTGCTCAGGCGTATCCAACTCTTTGCAACCCTGTGGACTGCAGCACGTCAGGCACCCCTGTCCATCACCAACTCCCAGAGCTTGCTCAAACTCATGTCCATCGAGTCGGTAATGCCATCCAGCCATCTCATCCCCTGTTGTCCCCTTCTCCTCCTGCCATCAATCTTTCCTAGTATCAGGGGCTTTTCAAATGAGTCAGTTCTTCATATCAGGTGGCCAAAGTATTGGAGCTTCAGCTTCAGCATCAGTCCTTCCAATGAATATTCAGGACTGACTTCCTCAGGACTGGTTGGATCTCCTTGCAGTTCAAAGGACTCTCAAGAGTCTTCTCCAACATCACAGTTCAAAAACATCAATTCTTTGGCGCTCAGCTTTCTTTATGGTCTTACCTCTCATATCCATACATGACTACTGGAAAAGCCATAGCTTTGACTAGATGGACCTTTGTTGGCAAAGTAATGTATCTGCTTTTTAATATGCTGTCTAGGTTGGTCATAAATATGTAAACAAATACAAATATGGTTTCATATGTTGCCATGAAGCGTAAAGATTGAAAAGCACTGGCTCAAAAACAGACCCTTTAATTTTCACTAAAGTAAGACATTTGGAGGTAGGCATTCCAGGGTTGGTTCCAAAATTGCTTCTATGGTTCAATAATGTCATCAAACACTCAAGCTCATTTCTTTCTTTCACATCACCTTCTCACTCAGCATGTTAACATTTATCTTCGGGTTTATCACTCCACATGGTTGCAAGAGTTGAGAAACCTTGAGAATTTGCATTCTTAAATAAAAATATCCAAAGCAAAAAAGAGAAAGGGGATCAAAAAGCAATCTTTTTTTGTCATGCAGGAAAGGAACTCACCTTTCCCTAAAGTGTTTTACTAAAGTTTCCTTTACATCTTTTACTTTGTATTGACCAGAGGTTACTTTCATATGGATATTGACAAAGCCATTACCATGAATGGCTCAGACAATTATGATTCATTCATGGAGTAGGCATAGAATAAAACAGGGGTGAAGTTAGTAAGAAATACAGAATGACTGTTATGTATGCAATGATGTCTCAGTGGGAGATTAATCAAAAGAAAGGAAACAATGTGGCTTTTTAAGAGTCATAACCCCTTTCAAGCTAAAGGGAATATGCAGTTTCTTAGGTCTAAATGGCCTTTTCTCTAACCTTTAAACTACCTGTTTCAATTATTTTACAGCAAATATAGGATTTTAATTAATTATAAATAAAGTCCTAATATTGTGAAGATACAATACAACCTCAGATACGCAGATGACACCATCCTTATGGCAGAAAGTGAAGAGGAAGAAAGGAGCCTCTTGATGAAAGTGAAAGAGGGGAGTGAAAAAGTTGGCTTAAAACTCAACATTAAAAAAACCAAGATTATGGCATCCAGTCCCATCACTTCATGGCAAACAGATGGGAAAACAATGGAAACCATGACAGACTTTATTTTTGGGGGCTCCAAAATCACTGCAGATGGTGACTGCAGCCATGAAATTAAAAGATGCTTGCCCCTTGGAAGAAAAGCTATGACAAACCTAGACAACATATTAAAAAGCAGAGACATTACCTTGCCAACAAAGGTCTGACTAGTCAAAGCTATGGTTTTTCCAGCAGTGATGTATGGATGTGAGAGTTGGACTATGAAGAAAGCTGAGCACTGAAGAACTGATGCTTTTGAACTGTGGTGTTGAAGAAAACTCTTGAGAGTCCCTTGGACTGCAAGAAGATCCAATCAGTCCATCCTAAAGGAAATCAGTCCTGAATATTCATTGGAAGGACTGATGTTGAAGCTGAATTTCCAATACTTTGGCCATCTGATGTGAAGAATTGACTCACTGGAAAAGACGCTGATGCTGGGAAAGATTGAAGCAGGAGGAGAAGGGGATGACAGAGGATGAGATGGTTGGATGGCATCACCGACTCGATGGACATGAATTTGATCAAGCTACAGGAATTGGTGATGGACAGGGAGGCCTGGCATGCTGCAGTCCACAGGGTCTCAAAGAGTCAGACATGACTGAGCAACTGAATTGAACTGACCTGAACTTAACTGAATGTTCTAACATTGTAGTTGCAGCAATATTTCCAAAAATATTTGTAAAACAGATATCTGATAAAACATTTGTGTCTGAAATATACAACGAGTTTACTTAAAGGTCAACAATAAGGTAAACAACTCAATTTTTTTAATGGGCAAAGGTTCTGAAAACCCATTTCACCAAAAAAGTTATATGAATGACAAATGAACACATGCAAAGATGCTCATGTTATTTGTTATCAGGAACACTAAAACAATGAGATAATGCTACTCAACCATTAAAGTAGTGAAATTTCTAACATTTGAAAATGGAAGCAGCCAGTGATGATATGGAAAGCAGAAACTTATTCTGCTATTGGGAATGAAAAATGGTTAAAAAAAAAAAAAAAACTTTGGAAAGCAGTTTGGAAATGTCTTAAAAATCTAAATATCATCCAAAACCCAACAACCATGATCCTGGGTACCTAACCAACCAATTTTAAAACTTATATCCACACAAAAATCTGTATGCAAATTTATGTAACACTTTCACTTATAATTACCAAATATTGGAAGCAATCAAGATGCCTTTCAATAAGGTAATGGATCAACACACTGTGCTACATCCATATAATGAAATACTTTTCAGTAATACAAATGAATGAACCACTAAGCCACGTAGAAAATATGAATTCATTTTAAATGCATATTGTGCTAAGTCACTTCAGTCATGTTCAACTCATTGTGGCCCCATGGACCATAGCCCACCAGGCTCCTGCATTCTCCAGGTAAGAACACTGGAGTGGGTTGCCATTTCCTCCTCCAGAGGATCTTCCCCACCCAGGGATCGAACCCACATCTCTTATGTCTCCTGCATTGCAGGCCAGTTCTTTACCACTAGTGAAGTGAAATAATTCAGCCTGAAAGGTATAGAGATAATCAACCAATTAGTGGTTGCCAGTGGTTAGGAGAGACGAGAGAGTTAAAGAGAAGCATACAGTATTTTTATTTTTTATTGGTGAAATTATTCTGTATTGAAGACGGCTCAGTGGTAAAGAATCCACCTGCCAATGAAGGAGATGCAAGTTCAATCCCTGGATCGGGAAGATCTCTTGGAGAAAGAAATGGCAACCCACTGCGGCATTCTTGCCTGGAAAATTCCATAGACAGAGAAGCCTGGAGGACTACTGTCCACAGGGTGGTGAAGAGTTGGACACCACTTGGTGACTGAGAAAAGTATAATGGTGGATAAATGACACTATGCCTTTTCCAAAACCTATAGAACTTTAAAACACCAAGTGTGAATCATGCTCCACAACACATGTAAAAAGGGAAATATGAATTAAAATAACAATGAGACATCACCATGTGCCTATTAGAATGGCCAAAATTGAGACACACAACACCAAATACTGCTGAGGATATGGAGAAATAGGCACTTTCTTACATTACTGATGGGGAAGGAAAATGGTAGTCACTTGAGCAGAGAGTTTGGCAGTTTCTTACAAAACTAAAGTATTTCTTACCATATGGCTTAGCAACCACACTCCCTTAGTATCTATCCAAAGAATTTGACAACTTGCACCCATGTAAAATCCTGCAAATGGATGTTTTTACAGAAGCTTTATTCATAATTGCACAAACTTGGAAGACACCAAAATGTTCCTTTCTTCAGGTGAATGGATAAATAAACTGTAGTATATCCAGAAAATGGAATACTATTCAGCACTAAAAGAAATGAGCTATCAAGCTATGAAAAGACATGGAGGAAACTTAAATGCATATTACTAAGTGAAAGAAGCCAATCTGAAAGTACTACATAGTGTATGATTCTAAATCTATGACATTTAAAAAAAGGTAAGACTGTGGAGATGGTAAAAAAAATCAGTCAGTGGTTGCCAGGGGTTGAGAGATGGGATGAACAGGTGGAGAAGAGATAAATTTAAGGCAATGAAGTTTCTCTGTATGGTACTAAGTGATGTCATTATATATTTGCCATGTCATTATATATTTAGTTTAACTATCAAAATGTACAACACCAAGAGTGAATTATAATGTAACCTACAAACCACAGCTGTGTATGATATGTCAATACAAATCCATTGATTCTAATAAACTTACCATTCTGATGCAGGATTTTGATACTAGTGAAGGCTGTGCATGTTCCAGGGGTAAGGGGTATATGAGCAATCTCTGTACCTTCTGCTCAATCTTGCCATGAACCTAAAACTACTCTTAAAATTTTTTCTGATATGTTCTTGAAGAGTGAACTTCAGTATATGTAAATTTTAAAAAAATCATTCAGGAGATCAGGAAGTCTCATGACAGAATGCAGACTGTGACAAAAAGAATCTAACAGATGTATTAAATGTAACAAATGTATTAAATAATTTCATTAAAGTTGGACAAAAAGGCACTGTCCTAAGTAGCCTTGGAAATGGGTGGAGATCGCAAGACTAAAGACAAAAGTCACTGTCCATTGAACTGAAAGAAATATATATGTACTAGAATTAAGCAATTAAGTATATGTGTGGCAGAAAGTGGGTGCTGGGTTCTCACTATTGGAGTGAGAGGTTATAGACAGGCAAGAGGAGAAGGCTAGAACGATCCCTGTGGTAATATATTAGAATTGGAGGTATTAAAATGAACTCATATTTACCTTGATATAGACTCAACTCAGTACATACAGAAATATTTAAAGGTGCACAATAGAATATTAGATGAAAATAAGAATGATATCATGCCATTTGCAGCAACATGGATGAACCTAGAGATTGTCATATTAAATGAAGATTAAGAAAGACAAATATCCTATGGTATCACTTTCATGTGGAATCTAAAAATCTGATAAAACAAACTTATTTACAAAACAGAAATAGACCCACAAACATAGAAAACAAAATTGTGACTACCAAAGGGGAAAAGGAAGAAGGGATAAATTAAGAGCTCAGGATTAAAATATATACACCTATACATAAAATAGATAGCCAAAAAAGATTTACTGTATAGCACAAGGAACTATATATCTTATAAAAACCTATAATGGAAGAAAATTTGAAAGAAATATATTTATGTATATTATCCATGTATGTGTAAAATTGAATCACTTTGCTGTATATCTGAAACCATCATAACATTGTAAATCAACTGTATTTCAATAACTCTAAAAAAATTTTAAAAAATCAGCCACTTTGCAAAGAAAAAAATTAAAAGTATGTGTATATACACAGTTTAGTACACATCCATACATGTTCTTTCTTTGCCAACTGAGAGGGCCCAGAAGCAATAACACCCCAGGAACAAGAAATAAACCTGGTGCCCAGATCTGAGTTTCTAATACCATTATCCAGCAAATGAACGACGACTTCTCAGAGAAAGGGATGATTCTGTAGCTAAGACTGGGAGTGTACTGGATGAGTCTGGACCATTTGGAAGTTGCAAAAGTAAAGAAATGCTCAGACACAAATAACCACAATGTTAGGAGTTTGTCAAAGCGATATAGGAACCAACTGAAAGCTTCCAATGGCCAAAACCGCAACAATTTGGGCTACAAAGAAAGTAGTATTGGATTATAACCCAAGTATAAAGTATTTGAAATCACAGTATATTAAATCAATAAATAGTGGTTAAATCAATAAATAAATGACAAAAAATCTTCTCCAGTGCAGAGGATACCACATAATTATGTAGGTGCAGCTACCCAGGAAGATGGAATAATTTTAATTAATTAATTATTAATTAAAGTCTGTAGTTTACTGACATTTCCTCAATTTGTACCTCCTGTCCTTTTCCCCTTCAGGGTCTCCTCCAGGAGCCACATGGCATTGAGTCATCATGTCTCCTTATATCTCTCTATGTTCACAGTTTTCAGACATTCATTTTCTTTGATGACCTTGGCAGCTTTGAGGAGTACCAGCAAGGAGTTTTGTAGACCATCCCTCAATTGATATTTGACTGATGCTTTCCTCATGATTAAACTTAGGCCATTGGTTCTGGAAATGAAGCCTACAGAGATAAAGTACTATTCCCATCACGTCACATCTATGGTACATGTTATCAATGTGACTTATCATGTGGATGTTACATAGTCACCTGGAGTTTGTCAGGCTTTCTCCACTTTAAAGTTACTCTTTTCTCCCCATTTCCATACTATCTTCTTTGGAAGGAAGTCCCTGTGAGTATTTTTACAATTTCTCTATAAGCCTAAAACTACTCCAAAATTTCAAAGTTTTTTATATTAAAAAAATGGGAAGAACTGGTGTTGCTACTTTGAGAAAAGGTTACTTACTGAACTAATTGTAAAGTGTTAACTATCCACTCCCCAATCAGATGAACAAATATAAGCAGATGGCCTAGTGTAGTGAATAACACCATTATTCCAGACCCGAGTTGATGTTTGCCCAAACTTGCTATGGGCATGACACTCAGACAAATCCTCTAGTCACCTAGGACCTTGATGTTTTCTCCTATAAATAATGGATATTGGATAAATGATACAACAGGGTTTTTCCAAAATAATTCGATAGACATATCAAAATCAGTACGAATGCCAATGGATTGATTCTGTCATATCACACATAATTTGGGAAGTACTTACTGGCTTCTTCCACTAATAAAATAAGAGTTTTACTTCTATTTGATGAAACCTGTTTTTGAGATTTGGATAGTAAGTTATACTGGAACATAAGAAGAAACGTTATTTCATCTTAGTAGTAGCACCTTCTTTAAAACTGCACTTTTCTCTTGAAAGCATACAACAGAGGGGTAAAAAGCATACTTTATACCTTTTATATTGTTCACATATACTCAAATAATATCGCATTTTAAACATCACTTTCAGCTCCATAAAATGTACTGCATTGAGAAACTGTAACTAAGACATAAGACCTGAGAGCTAAGTGCATCATCAGTTTTCAGGACAAATAAAAGATTAGGTCTGGCTTTTTCTTTCAAAGAATATCCTGATGGAATAGACTGAATGAAAGTCATGAAAGTCTCCTTGGTGGCCTGTTCTCCCAGGATGACTGCAGGGCCACATAATAGGCAAGAAGTGGAGGGAAGTAGCACCAGCAGCCAAGAACTGGATTCAAGACAGTTCAGTTCAGTTCAGTTCAGTCGCTCAGTTGTGTCCAACTCTTTGCAACCCCATGAACCACAGCACTCCAGGCCTCCCTGTCCATCACCAACTCCTGGAATTTACACAAACTCATGTTCATTGAGTCAGTGATGCCATCCAGCCATCTCATCCTCTGTCGTCCCCTTCTCCTCCTGCCCCCAATCCCTCCCAGCATCAGGGTCTTTTCAAATGAGTCAGCTCTTTGCATCAGGTGGCCAAACTATTGGAGTTTCAGCTTCAACTTGGGTCCTTCCAGTGAACACCCAGGACTTATCTCCTTTAGGATGGACTGGTTGGATCTCCTTGCAGTCCAAGGGACTCTCAAGAGTCTTCTTCAACACCACAATTCAAAAGCATCAGTTCTTCGGGGCTCAGCTTTCTCTATAGTCTAACTCTCACATCCATACATAACTACTGGAAAAACCATAGCCTTGACCACATGGACCTTTGTGGACAAAGTAATGTCTCTGCTTTTTAATATGCTGTCTAGGTTGGTCACAACTTTCCTTCCAAGGAGTAAGTGTCTTTTATTTCATGGCTGCAGTCACCATCTGCAGTGATTTTGGAGCCCAGAAAAATAAAGTCAGCCACTGTTTCCACTGTTTCCCCATCTGTTTACAATGAAGTGATGGGACCAGATGCCATGATCTTAGTTTTCTGAATGTTGAACTTTAAGCCAACTTTTTCACTCTCCTCTTTCACTTTCATCAAGAGGCTCTTTAGTTCTTCACTTTCTGTCATAAGGGTGGTGCCATCTGCATATCTGAGGTTATTGATATTTCTCCCAGCAATCTTGATTCCAGCTTGTGCTTCCTCCAGCCCAGCATTTCTCATGATGTACTCTGCATAGAAGTTAAATAAGCAGGGTGACAATATACAACCTTGACTTACTCCTTTTCCTATTTGGAACCAGTCTGTTTTTCCATGTCCAGTTCTAACTGTTGCTTCCTGACCTGCATATGGGTTTCTCAAGAGGCAGGTCAGGTGGTCTGGTATTCCCATCTCTTGAAGAATTTTCCACAGTTTATTGTGATCCACACAGTCAAAGACTTTGGCATGGTCAATAAAGGAGAAATAGATGTTTTTCTGGAACTCTTGCTTTTTTGATGATCCAGTGGATGTTGGCAATTTGATCTCTGGATCCTCTGCCTTTTCTAAATCCAGATTGAACATCTGAAAGTTCACGTGTTGCTGAAGTCTGGCTTGGAGAATTTTGAGCATTACTTTACTAGCATGTGAGATGAGTGCAACTGTGTGGTAGTTCAAGCATTCTTTGGCACTGCCTTTCTTTGGGATTGGAATGAAAACTGCCCTTTTCCAGTCCTGTGGCCATTGCTGAGTTTTCCAAATTTGCTGGCATCTTGCATGCAGCACTTTCAGAGCATCATCTTTTAGGATTTGAAATAGCTCAACTGGAGTTCCATCACCTCCACTAGCTTTGTTTGTAGTGATGTTTCCTAAGGCCCACTTGATTTCACATTCCAGGATGTCTGGCTCTAGGTGAGTGATCACACCACCGTGATTATCTGGGTCGTGAAGATCTTTTTTGTACAGTTCTTCTGTGTATTCTTAGAACATCTTCTTAATATCTTCTGCCTCTGTTAGGTCCATACCATTTCTGTCCTTTATTGAGTCCATCTTCTCATGATCTCTAGTCTTTCCCATTCTATTTTTCCTCTATTTCTTTGCATTGATCACAATGCGGTAAATGGATGGAACTCAAAAATGTTGTGGATTTGCACCATTTTCTTGAATAACAAGAACTACAGATGGGACACAGTCTGTTCAGGGCTGGCTGAGCTAACCCCTGACCCCCATACTGGGCAGCACGGTTAATGCAGTAGACGTGGAGAGGCCACGGCCCACCTGAAGGGCAGAAGAAATAGTCCAGGAGCAATTGTTTCCATGTGCATTTCCAGAACTGAGACAGGAGTGTTTTGGAGCTGGCAGGAAAGGGAAGCAATTTATCCCCTTTCACAACCTTCAGAAAGCTTCCTGGGGAGTTCATGACCTTGGTCTATCAAATACCTTACTTGGCATTGCTTCTTGCAAGGGAGGCCAGAAGCAAACTTAAGAGTTAAAGACATTTCATTTTGAATTTTACTATATAAACCTTGTTTAGAAGCACAGCTTATAAACCAGTTTCTTTGTCCACAGGTTTAACAACATCTGTTTAAACAGAATTTGGAAGAGTAATTTTGTGATAATATTATTAGGCAATGCATATTAATGCCATAAAGAGTGAAATGTATATGGTTATTCCATTTGCTTAATCACAAGTGCCCACTGTATTATTTAGTTCACAAATCAGCAGGTAAAAAGGAGGCATTCCTTCATTTCTTCCATTAATTCCATGAGAATATCCCACCAATGTCATAACACACAGAGGAGGATTTGTTTCCTGACTTATCTTTATACTCGTTTCCTAGACACAGGTTCATATCATTCCACTCCCTATAAACATAGAGAGGGAAAATATGTAATTACAATTAATTATATATATATGTATATAAAATTCTCACAATGTAGTCATAAATGTACACTGAAAAATAATAAGGTACCTGTAGCCATGGATGTGCCATTGCCATCTGACATTTTTCCCCATCCTCAGTTACACTGACTTTTGATGGTCATTTGGGAAATTTATTTTCAGTGGTGCCTGAAGCCAACAATTAGGTGTGTTAAATTGTGTACTTTAAATACATAGCTCTTCTCCTCACCTCTCAGGCTGCAATCAAGCGTTCTGGCCATTCCTTGGTTTCATGGGCACAGAAGAGGAGCAAAGGATAACACAACAATTTCCATTTCTGGAGGACATGGCAATATGCCATCTTGCAAATATAACTAGAATACACCTCTCAACAGCCCAGAGTACAAATAATTGACTACTAGATAATAATAAATTATAGTGTTGGAGGTGATGAAAGATACTTGATTTGGCATAAATGCAATGAAAATTGTGGCTTGGTTGTTTGTAAGACTAAACGTGTATGTTGTAGGGAACATAGACAAACCAACAGCTTGGTTTCTTCAACTGCAGCTTAAGAATAGACTAACCAATGTCACATTTAATAGAATAAAGGACATTTTCATAATTTTTATATATATTAAGATGCATAATATGTAAACATCTCATACTGCTGTTGGTGTTCAGTCACTCAGCTGTGTCCAACTCTTCGCAACCCCATGGACAGCAGCACACCAGGCTTCCTTGTACTTCATCTTCCAGAGTTTGCTCAAACTCATGTCCATTGAGTCAGTGATGCTACCCAACCAACTCGTTCTCTGTCATCCCCTTCTCCTCCTGCCTTCAATCTTTCCCAGCATCAGGGGCTTCTCCAATGAGTCAGCTCTTTGCATCAGGTGGCCAAACTATTGGAGTTTCAACTTCAGCAACAGTCCTTCCAATGAATATTCAGGACTGATTTCCTTTACAATGGACTGGTTGGATCTCCTTGCAGTCCAGGGTATTCTCAAGAGTCTTCTCCAGCACCACAGTTTGAAAGCTTAAATTCTTTGGTGCTCAGCTTTCCTTATAGTTCAATTCTCACATCCATGCATGACTCCTGGAAAAACCATAGCTTTGACTTGGTTTACTTTGTCAGTAAAGTAATGTCTCTGCTTTTTAATATGCTGTCTAGGTTTGTCATAGCTTTTCTCCAAGGAACAAGTGTCTTTTAATTTCATGGCTGCAGTCACTAACTGCAGTGATTTTGGAGCCCAAGAAAATAGTCTGTCACTGTTTCCCCACCTATTTGCCATGAAGTGATGGGACTGAATGCGTTGATCTTAGTTTTTTAAATGTTGAGTTTTAAGCCAGCTTTTTCACTCTCTTCTTTCATCTTCATCAAGAGGCTCCTTAGTTCCTCTTTGGTTCCTGCCATAAGGGAGCTATCATCTGCATAGCTGAGGTTATTGATATTTCTCCCAGCAATCTTGATTCCAGCTTGTATATATATACAAATATAAGCATTTTGGGGCTCCCCAGGTGGTGCTGGTGGTAAAAAACTCATCTGCAAATACAAGTAGATGTAAGAGACAGGTTCAATCCTTGGGTCAGGAAGAACCCCTGGAGGAGGGCATGGCAACCCACTCCAGCATTCTTGCCTGGAGACTCCCACAGACAGAGGAACCTGACAGGCTGCAGTTGATAGGGCCACAAAGAGTTGGACACACTGAATCAACTTAGCACACACAGACACATTTTCACCATATATATGTTGGATATTTAAAAGCTACCTTCTTATGTGGCACAGACATCTTTAAGTAGATGTTACTCAGTTTCCATTAAAATTATTCTTTAGATATTAACTGGAAAAAGCCATAAGTTTCAGCCATTGCGTTACACAAATACCTCAGAAGAAAAAGTTATCATGAGGGGGGGAATAATAATGAAACAAAAATTATAAAAAAGGTGACAAAACCCCCACAAAGCTATAATATTCTAAAGAGCAGTACACAGTATTCCAGTGCATTGTATACAGTAAATGTGTTCTTTTGAATGCGTTACTGGAATGAATCCTAAAGGAGCAAGTCATCTCTAGGGAGAATAGGAACCTGAGATGGTTTCTGCCAATATCTGGGGAAGGATTGTTTCAGGAGGCTGCGAGTTTGCTACTGAGCTTCTCTTCACTCCTGGGGTTTAGACAGGAGATGTAACCAGGTGTAGTATCCCACAGTCTTTAATAAAGGAAAGCCTAAGTCTTTTAATATAGTTTAAACAGGATGTTACTTTCCTAGATTGAGCATGTCATGTACAGTGAGAGTTACATTGTTCTTTCCTGTAAGTAGACTTACACAACATGGCTGCTGAGAAAGGAGGTAATAGAGCCTGACAACTGGAGAATTGCATTGTCTTTAGTTACCACATGTTTAGATCTTTCAGCGTGTTGGTTCTATAGAAGATCAAACTCATGTCTAAGAACTGGATTGTCATTATGAGGACAGCAACAACCTGATTCTGCTGGAATGGTTCCCAAAGAAAATTGCTAGTTACCACCATTTGGGGAGCTTACTAAGTCCTAATAATGAAAGTACAAATTTAAAAATAATGATACAAGATGATATTAAGAGGTGACTGTAGGTCAGATGTGTTGTTACTTGCTTGAGAGATGCTCTTAACCACTTCATCGGCTCTCTTCTGAGAGAGAGCCGATCCAGGTGCTTACATTTGATTTCATTAAGTATTTTAATTTTCTTCAACTCTCTCTCCCTAAATATGTCATAATATGATGTTGAAACTATGTAAAGGCACTTTCTACTACTAAACAAATCCAGAAATCTAGATTCCTATGAACTAAATAAGCTAAATGGTCATGCTGTGTCCTTAGAGATTTCCTAAATGACTATAAGCATTGAATTCATCATAAATATGTTATGATTCATTTCTTGAAAAAGAAAAAAGAATCCAGTGCATTTATTAATGTGTCAGCTAACTAACACCTAGATGCAACCATTATGCAAAATCACTTCAATGATTTGAAAGATATATTTGGGAAAAAAAACAAAACTTGTCTCTGGGTTCCATTTCAAATCAATTGTCATGATTTAAATATAAATAACTAGGGGGCAATGTTAAGGATGAACAAACAGTATAATAAATTGTATAATATATTTTTTAAAGTGAAAATTCAGAGAAAACAATTTCAAAAGCTTCTTTTCTTCATACTTGGCATTTGAGAAGTTTCCTTTTGTCTGGATGATGTTAATAATTTCTTAGTCTTTATTCTAATCATATTCATAACTATGTTGATCAGGGCATTTTCACTAGCCAATCTCATAAACAAAATAAAAATAGATGTAATTGTTCAAAAGTACAGACAGGGAGGCAGGGCTGGGTACTCAAGTGTGCTGTCAGCAAGTCTCAGAACCTAACTAACTCTCTCTCTCTCTCTCTTTCTCTCTCTCTCTCTCTCTCACACACACACACAGTTCTATTTATCTTTTATTGACATTATCCTTAGGAAAAGTTTCCAGGTTGGCCAGGTTAGACTAATAAAATGGTTTCCCTAGAACAAGTTCTGGATATTATTAACAGGGTGACTGTTGTTGTTTATTTGCTAAATCATGTCCAACTCTTTTGCGACCCCATGGACCGGAGCCCACCAGGCTCTTCTGTCCATGGGATTTCTCAGGCAAGAATACTGGAATAGGTTACCGTTTCCTTCTTGAGGGATCTTCCTGACCCTGAGATCGAACCCACATCTCCTGCAGTGCAGGTGGATTCTTTATCACTGAGCCACTGGGGAAGTCTGATGGGTGATTACAAATAAATAAGTTTAGGATATTTTGGTTTAATCAAAGTTAACTGTCTCCTTTACCACAGGCTTCTCTGAGCCTTTAATACAATGATATGTTTATGACTCTCCAAGAAAGGTAGAAATCATACCTGTCAGCTATTGCCAAAATTAACTACCCCCAGAATCTGCTTTTCCCTCTTATTTAGTCTAATCTCCTAGCAGTAGATGACAAGGAAATAAGCTAGAAAGCACAGGATAAGACCTCTCTGTTCCATACTCCATTTTCTTGGTTGCTTGGCTTGATCTTTGAGGGCAGCCACATGGTTTGAGGGGCTTCCTAGGTGGCTCAGTGGTAAAGAATCCGCTTGCCAATGTGGGAGATGTAAGAGACATGGGTTCAGTCCCTGCATTGGGAAGATCCTCTGGAGGAGGAAATGACAGTTTACTGCAGCATGTTTGCATGGAAGATTCCATGGACAGAGGAGCCTGGTGGGCTGCAGTCCATGGGGTGTCACAAAGAGTCAGACGCGACTGAGCGACTGAGCATATACACACATACGGTGTGAAATGGCTTAACCATCTGAGCCTTGATGGGGAGCTTTCACCTCCACCACTCCTTCTATCAGATACAGGTAAGCCTCCAGACCCTCCAGGCTTATTTCCTTTTAAGACCTTGTTGGAAGAACATGGGGTGAGAGAACGGAAGGTAGAGGTTAGGAAGGATGTCTGCAGATTAGCAGCTCACCTGTTTGACCTCACTAATGAAGAGCAACCATTTGATATGAACTAGTTCTCTGGCCCTGTCCAGCTCACTATACTAGATTTAGCTCTCTTGGTAAATTTAAAAATAAAACAGAAAATGTGTTACCATACACATATTTAGTTTATTGTCTAGCATGTATAGTAAAGCTTGTGTCTGTCTCTAAAGGAAAATTTCCTAATAATATTTTGTAGGGAAAATCCTAGAATACAAAATGACGTTTCAACTCTCCTCCTCACTCAAATTAGATAAATCACAAACAGAATATTAAGAAATTTCCTATATATGAAGATGGAAGAAGTTTACTCAAAATAAAATAGGAGTTGGGGAAAATTTACTTATTTTTCTTCTTCACAGCACCTTTCAATCACATCTATGACATTTTCCCAGTGAACTCATAGAAATTCTATATTACAGATTGTACCTGGTTTGCATAACTTGTTTTGTATCTCTTGGCAAGCTCCAAGCCATCTCAATTCTGTATATTTTTATGTAACTCTGATCACAAGGAAGGCATCTTGAGACAGAAGGTATGGTTCAATAAATCGAGATGAGACAGTTAGGCACAGAATTTACCATGAGGGTGGCCATTGTTTCTAGAGTAAGTTTCTATTCTATGCCTACTAAATTTCCTGACATTTAGAAGAACATGAGCCAATATTATTGAATTAATTGAAGATCATGTAAAAGCAACTGATTTTTCAGGGTTATAAACTTTGGATTTTTTACTTTAAAAAAAAAGTCTTTCAGAGAAAAACAAGTAACATATATTAACACATATATATGGACTCTAGAAAAATGGTACTGATACCTATTTGCAGGGCAGGGATAGAAACACAGACATAGAGAATAGATTTGTGGACCCAGTGGGGGAAGAAGAGGGTGGGACTAATTGAAAGAGTAGTATTGCAATATGTACCTTACCACACATAATATCTAGTGGGAACCTGCTATATAACACAGGGAGCTTAGCCTGCTGCTCTGTGATGACCTACAGGGGTGAGGTGGAAGGGAGGCTCAAAAGGGAGGAGGTATGTGTGTACTTAGAGCTGATTCTCATAACTGTACAGCAGATAGCAACACAACATTATAAAGCAATTATCCTCCAATAAAAAATAAAACAGGAAGAAACTTCAAAAACAAACAAACATCTTTCAGTTTGACTTAATTGGGCTCAGATTCTAATTTGTCATGTGAATCTTTTATGGGTATTCACTGTTTTGGATTTTGTACCTTACGTTGCAAGTAAACAAACAAAAACCCAGGTCTCTGGTAAGCTAATGACAGGTTCACGGAACTGAAAAGGAAGGTCTCCGCGTACTTGATAGGCTACATAATGATGGTAGTTACATTTTACTTTACAACTAATAAGTGAGACATTAAATATATGCATGCCAATTTACATTTCATTATATGCTTACTGGAGAGAAATGGTTTAATAAACGTTTTATCTATGTACCCACTCTCTTAATCACTGTTCAGAAAAGGCAATTTTATTTGTAGCCTAAAATCACATTCCAAGCCTACCAATCCTTGCAATATTACTTTGGTAACATATTTCCCTGATGTTTATTTTCTGTAGCACATTTATTTAAAATTCTATTTAATATACTTTTTTTATTCTGGGAATTTCCCTTTCTATTGTAAACTTTATTTTTATGCCCATTGATTTTAATGCCCCTAAAACATTTCTGAAATTTCATTATTGACCTCTGTGTGTATGTGCTGTGTGCTTAGTCATGATCGACTCTTTGCGACCCCATGGACTGTAGCCTGCCAGGCTCCTCTGTCCCTGGGGATTCAGAGTAATGTAGAAATTTATAATACCGTATGTAAAACAGATAGCCAATGGGAATTTGCTATATGACTCAGCGAACTCAAACGGGGGCTCTGTGACAGGCTGAAGGGTGGGATGGGGAGGGAGATGGGAGGGAGGTCCAGGAGGGAGGGGACATGGGTGCACTTATGTCTGACTCTTGTTGATGTATGGCAGAAAACCACAACATTCTGTAAAGCAACTATCCTTCAATTAAATTAAAAAATAAAAATAAAAACAAAAAATTTTGGAGTGGGTCGCCATGCCCTCCTGCAGGGGATCTTCCCAACCCAGGGATCAAACTCAGGTCTCCTGCATTGCAAGGGGATTTGCAGGGGAATTCTTTATCATCTGAGCCACCAGGGAAGCCCATGAGTACTAGAGTGGGTAGCCTCGCTCTTCTCCAGGGGAACTTCCCAACCGAGGAATCGAACCAGGGTCTCTCGCATTGCAGGTGGATTCTTTACCAGCTGTGCTACCCGAGAAGCCCCACTGACTTCCAGTCCTAGGTAAATTATTTAGCTTTGCAATGTCACTAGGAAAAGCATTAGCAGGGGGTTCCTTACAATCTGGCCAAGCCCATGGGAAGTGTTACCATGTGTACTTCGAGTCTCTTACATTCTTAATATCAAAGTGTAATCCTAGGAGGAGCAGCATAGATGTCGACTGAGAGTTTGGTAGAAATGTAAATAGTCAGGCCCTGCCCCCAGAAGTACTGAACTTGCATCAGCATTTTAATGATATCACCAGATAACTTATATGTGTATTAAAGTTCAAGGGTTCAAATGTTCTTAAAACATTTTTAAAGGGTCATTAAAAAAACTAAGGACTGCTCAGGTAGCTCAAAGGTAAAGACTCCAAATTGCAGGAGATGCAGTTTTGATCCCCGAGTCAGGAAGATCCCCTGGAGAAGGAAATGAAAACCCACTCCAATATTCTTGCCTGGGAAATTCCACGAACAGAGAAGCCTGATGGCCTATAGTCCATGGGGTTGCAAAGATTCAGACATGACTAAGCGACCAACCAACCGATCAACAACAAAAATGACTACATGGTTCTCCCAAACACTTTTCAGTCCATATTTTAATGTCTCTGCCATTCTGCTCTCTGAGCTATTAGAGGGGAAGGGGCTGATTAGGCCAGACCAGCAAATTTATTCCCTGTCTCTATTTCCCTAAAGCCATATCAAGTTGAATGATACTCAGTTGCAACTCTGTCTTTTGAGGCTTCTTCAAATGGCCAGTTATAATTCATTCAGGAAATAATCTCCAGACTGTCATTTTGTTTCCTTTTTGATTGAGTGTTACTCTGCTTTTTATGTTTAGCCTGTATTCACTCCAGCAGCATATTATTTATAGTTGAACTCAATTCCCATTCTTAAGACAATTTCTTCCCCACTTTGTGAAGTCTGCCACTATGCTGTATTCAAATGTAAATATTCAAAACGGTAACCTGCACACTGGGGTTGGCGCATCGCTTTTGAACACACTGCCTTGTCTACTTTTTGACTATTCAGTAAACAGTGCTACATATCACTATTTGTTATTTATGTGAACATCACTTTGCCAGCAAAGGCCCACATAGCCAACGCTATGGTTTTTCCAGTAGTCATGTATAGATGTGAAAGTTGGACCGTAAAGAAGGCTGAGTGCCGAAGAACTGATCCTTTCAAGTTGTGGTGCTGGAGAAGACTCTTGAAAGTTTCTTTGACTGCAAGAAGATCAAACCAGTCAATCCAAAGGAAATCAACACTGAATATTCATTGGAAAGACTGATGCTGAAGCCCCAGTACTTTGGCCCCCTGATGAGAAGTGCCAACTCATTGGAAAAGACCCTGATATGGGGAAAGATTGAAGCCAAAATGGAGAAGGGGGCAGCAGAGGATGAAATGGTTGCATAGCTTCATGACTCAATGAAAATAAATTTGAGCAAACTCTGGGAGATAGTGGAGAACAGAGGATCCTGGTGTGCTGCAGCAGACGGGGTCACAAAGAGAGAGACATGACTTAGCAACTGAACAACAACTATAATATCTATGCAAATCAAAGAATCTCATCTGTCAATCACTCTGGTGACTAGCACAGCGCTTTGTGCAGAGTACACAGTCCAAAGGGATCATGATGTTATCCTCTTTTCATTCTAAAACACAAACGATTAAAATATACCAAGATAAAGCAGAGGTAATAAGTATTTTGCAGTTTATAATACTGGTGACCATAACAAACTCAAAGATCTTTGGATAGTGCTATCACTTTATACTGAAAAAAAATCTTCTGTGGCAGAAAAAACAAGCCTGGACCTGGAGTGGAGAAAGTTTTGCTGGTTGCTTCTCCTTGACATTTAAACACTGACTAAGCATACAGCCAGGTATTGAGGTACATCAAGCTCACAGAAATATCAAGTTTTAGCTTTAAAAATATAATTTCCTCTCATTCTGAAAGACCACATTGGAGAACCAACAGAGAAAGCACTTCAAAACACAAGTGAGTCAGCAGACCTCAAATAAAAACACCCACCAACCAACGCTGATGCAGATCTCAAAACCCCCAGCTAATAAACAAGGTTTAAAGGCCTCAGCAGCCTCCAGCAGCTGGGAGAACATCAGGGGGTGGAAGAAAAATGCCTCCCCTTTCCTGTCACCCTGTTCAGCAATAGCTCCCCATGTTGCCCACCCACTCAGTTAATGTACTAAAAGCTCACTTCAGTGGAGGACAGAACTAAGAACACCTCAGTGCAATAAAACTCAGACAGTGATGAGATTAGAGGAATAAGCAGACTTTCCACAAGAGGAATGTGACATTTCACAACTCTGAGAAGTCTTCAGCCAACTAAAGGCACCATATTGCCTCTTATATTAGCCTTGAAAGCACCCAGCTGGTGCTCAGCAAAATTCACACATCTCCCAGTGACAGCCCTGGCTTTGGGCTACCTAGGCTGAGGCTTTCACAGCTGGAAAGAGTGTAAACCAAGTATAGCATGTAGGTAGGATTCCTACGAAATCCTTTGCTTTCATTCATTTTATCTTCCAAATATGCCCTGTCCCCATAATAGATTATCCTAGTAGCCTGCCTCATCACCTCCAAGTGTCCACACAAATCCCCAAGATGTCAGCATGTGTTTTATGGCCCATATTTCTAACTGAAAATCCTACCTAAAAATACTCCAAAACATTGATGCTTTCTCTGAAGAGTGCTTCTGTGCAGAGGAATTCCAGAAGGATTGTTTTGTCTGTTCTGTTCATTAAGGTCAATTAAATTTTATGTTCAGCAGCATTCATGATGCATATGTGCATAAGTATGTTGGCAATTCACCCTGGAAAAGGTAGGACAGGGAAGTAATAACTTGTATTCACATGGCATTTATTTTCCTATATTGATAGCAGAGGGATTAAACAAAATGACCTAATTCTATATTCTAATGTTCCTGTGAAATTCAAGGGAAAGTAACATTTTCTTTCTTTTATTTTTTAAAATGCAGGTAGGTTCTGAATCTGCTCAAATTTCCAATTGTATCTGTAATCAGGTTTCCCTGCGTGTTGACTTCCCTCATCTGGGCTTTATTCTCTTTCTAAGCCAATTCAAGGGACTGGATCTTGTTTAGGAGAATTTTTTTTTTATTATTTTTTTTCCTGACTCTTTGCAATTTCTTAACAGGAATGTTTTGCCTTTTCCCCCCCTTTCTTTGCAGATTGTCTCCTGCCATCCCTCACCCCCATTTCTGACTCTGTGTCTCTATTTACTATGCGCTTCTGAGCATTTCCAGGCTTCCGCACCTTTGCCCTCTGGCTAAATGCTGCTCACTATTTCCACTGTGAATCAGACCTTGACATTCAACACATGGAGCTAATGAGGAAAACCTGTTGTGTAGAAAGGACGACGTGCTTAAGGAAAATTTTAAAAGGAGTCATGTAGACAGAGTGCTGTTACTGCTGGGTAAGCCACATTGCCGTAGCATCATCTTGAAGAATTAGGGCTTTTGGAGGTTTCAGGAGGGAATTATTGCTGCAGCAAAAAAAAAAAAAAAGAAAGAAGAAGAAGAAAAAGGCGTAGTCGTGTGTAAGAGCAAAGCTTTTCATTTTAACGAGAGATAAGCTCAGCTAAACTTTGATACAGTTAGTGGTCCTTTATTTAGTTTTAGAAAGTACCATCTGCAGTGTAAACCATAACCTATCTCTTGCATTCTCACTTCTCTAAGTATGGGGCCTATTAATTTATGCAGGAGTGCCTCATGGAATAATTATATTAATTTTCATTTCAATTCAATTAAGAGCACTGAATATCTACAAAATGCAATGCCCACACAACAGAGTATCACATTATCTGAATCTTCAGAAAGTTTTTAGTCCAACAGGAGAAGCAGAGGAACTCACCTTAGAGGGTGGTGAAGGCAGGCAGGAATTTCTATCAGGAGTTTGGTTATGCATTAATAGACCTCTGATTATTTTTAAATTAATACTAAGTACTAAATAAACAAATTTTATTGGCAACTATGTGTATTAAGGGGCTTTCCCTGTGGCTCAGTGGTAAAAAATCTGTCCACAATGCAAAATGCAGGAGCTTGGGTTCAATCCCTGGGTAGGAAAGATCCCCTGGAGGAGGGCTAGGCAATTCACTCCAGTATTCTTGCCTGGAAAATCCTATGGACAGAAGAGGGGTACAGTCCACAGGGTTGCAAAGAGTCAGACACTACTGAAGCAACTGAACACACACATATGCATGCATGTATATTTAGAGGATATGAAGGTCAACCAAAGAAAAGCATATTGATATGAAGATGACAATGATGACAGCAGTGGAGGTGGTGATGATTTGGAACTTTGGTGGTCATTATTCTGCCTATCACAAGTGGTACAGGTGAAGGGGAGCTGTGGAAGCTTTTTAGATAGTGCTTTAGAAAGGTCATCAGTATTTATGTTGGATTAAAAGAAGGAAAAGTCAGAGGCCACTGGGGATCTAATCTGATAGTTCTGCTGAAAGGTAAAGAGGATCTATACTTAGAAAGTAGTCAGAGAAAGAGTGAAATAAACTGCATTCTCTTTAGGAATTAGAATATGTCCTATAGTTTTTGAGAATATGATATTCAGCCACATACCTAAGTTGATGGAAAAATAGATAATGAGTTTGCATTGGATACATTTGGGCTTGACTTCTGGTTCTGTCACATAACTATGTGATATTAAGCAAGATATTAATAGCTTACCTCTTTAAGCCTCAATTTCCTCATCTGTAAATATAACTAGTTATATCCATGTCATGAGATCATTTTCAGGACTAATATTTATGTAATAATTATATAGCACAGTGACAGACATTTACCAAGTTCTCGGAAATAGTAGTTATTATCAATCTCTTGCTGAAGCTTTTATTCTCATCTGTTAGCTTTGTAATATCAGGCATTCAGATGGAACATTTAGATCAGTGTAAAGCTGTCTTTACAATTGGTTCTCACATACTTGTTCAGATTATTAGCCAGAGGATTTGTCAAGGGTTATGTTAAAATGAATTATTGAGACACTTGAAATGAATAGATAAGAGAAATTCAAGATCTAGGTTGTGAGAATTCAATTGCTCCCAGGGACCAAGAAGCAGAAGATACTAAGAAGAGGTGGCAAGAATACACAGAACTGTACAAAAAAGATCTTCACAACCCAAATAATCACAATGGTGGGATCACTCACCTAGAGCCAGACATCCTGGAATGTGAAGTCAAGTGGGCCTTAGGAAGCATCACTATGAACAAAGCTAGTGGAGGTGATAGAATTCCAGTTGAGCTATTTCAAATCCTAAAAGATGATGCTGTGAAAGTGCTACACTCAAGATGCCAGCAAATCTGGAAAATTCAGCACTGGCCACAGGACTGGAAAAGGTCACTTTTCATTCCAATCCCAAAGAGAGGCAATGCCAAAGAATGCTGACACTACCACACAATTGCACTCATCTCACATGTTAGTAAGTTCAGTTCAGTTCAGTTACTCAGTCGTGTCCGACTCTGTGTCTCCAGGAATCGTGGCACGCCAGTCCTCCCTGCCCATCACCAACTACCGGACTTCACTCAAACTCATGTCCATTGAGTCGGTGATGCCATCCAGCCATCTCATCCTCTGTTGTCCCCTTCTCCTCCTGCCCAAAATCCCTCCCAGCATCAGGGTCTTTTCCAGGGAGTCAACTCTTCGCATCAGGTGGCCAAAGTATTGGAGTTTCAGCTTCAGCATCAGTCCTTCCAGTAAACACTCAGGACTGATCTCCTTTAGGATGAACTGGTTGGATCTCCTTGCAGTCCAATGGACTCTCAAGAGTCTTCTCCAACACCACAGTTCAAAAGCATCAATTCTTCCGTGCTCAGCTTTCTTTACAGTTCAACTCTCACATCCATATATGATCACTGGAAAAACCATAGCCTTGACTAGATGGACCTTTGTTGGCAAAGTAATGTCTCTGCTTTTCAATATGCTGTCTACGTTAGTCATAACTTTCCTTCCAAGGAGTAAGCGTCTTTTAATTTCATGGCTGCAATCACCATCTGCAGTGATTTTGGAGCCCAGAAAAATAAAATCATCCCCTGTTTCCACTGTTTCCCCATCTATTTTCCATGAAGTGATGGGACCAGATGCCATGATCTTAGTTTTCTGAATGTTGAGCTCTAAGCCAACTTTTTCACTCTCCTCTTTCACTTTCATCAAGTGGTTTTTTAGTTCTTCTTCACTTTCTGCCATAACGGTGGTGTCATCTGCATATCTGAAGTTATTGATAATTCTCCCAGCAATCTTGATTCCAGCTTGTGCTTCCTCCAGCCCAGCATTTCTCATGATGTGCTCTGCATATAAGTTAAATAAGCAGGGTGACAATATACAGCCTTTTCCTATTTGGAACCAGTCTTTTGTTCCATGTCCAGTTCTAACTGTTGCTTCCTGACCTGCATACAGGTTTCTCAAGAGGCAGGTCAGGTGGTCTGATATTCCCACGTCCTTCAGAATTTTCCACAGTTTATTGTGATCCACACAGTCAAAGGCTTTGGC
Organism: Odocoileus virginianus; assembly: GCF_023699985.2. NCBI lineage: Eukaryota > Metazoa > Chordata > Mammalia > Artiodactyla > Cervidae > Odocoileus > Odocoileus virginianus. The sequence goes on along the minus strand of NC_069681.1, from coordinate 57,615,037 downwards.
ATAATCAATAAAGCATGAATAGATGTTTTTCTGGAATTCTCTTGCTTTTTTGATGATCCAGTTGATGTTGGCAATTTGATCTCTGGATGCTCTGCCTTTTCTAAATCCAGCTTGAACATCTTGAAGTTCACAGTTCACATACTGCTGAAGCCCGGCTTGGAGAATTTTAAGCATTACTTTACTACCCTACGATCGAGGTCACAGGGGCAGCGGCTGAGAGGAGCAATCCCCCCTCCTCCTCCGCCCCTGTCCAAGAAGCGGCGACTGTGTGGTTACTGGAGGGCTGAGAGGAGCTACTCCATGTTCAAGGTCAGGAGGGGCGGCCATGAGGAGATACCCCTCATCCAAGGTAAGGAGCAGTGACTGCGCTTTGCTGGAGTAGCCTTAAAGAGATACCTCACATCCAAGGTAAGAGAAACCCAAATAAGATGGTAGGTGCTGTGAGAGGGCATCGGAGGGCAGACACACTAAAACCATAATCACAGAAAACTATCCAATCTGATCACAGGACCACAGCCTTGTCTAACTCAATGAAATTAAGCCATGCCGTGTGGGGCCACCCAAGACGGACGGGTCATGGTGGAGAGGTCTGACAGAATGTGGTCCACTGGAGAAGGGAATGGCAAAGCACTTCAGTATTCTTGCCTTGAGAACCCCATGAACAGCATGAAAAGGCAAAATGATAGGATACTGAAAGAGGAACTCCCCAGATCCAATATGCTACTGGAGATCAGTGGAGAAAGAACTCCAGAAAGAATGAAGGGATGGAGCCAAACCAAAAACAATATCCAGTTATGGGTGTGACTGGTGATAGAAGCAAGGTCCAATGCTGTAAAGATCAATATTACATAGGAACCTGAAATGTGAGGTCCACGCATCAAGGCAAATTGGAAGTGGTCAAATAGGAGATGGCAAGAGTGAACGTTGACATTCCAGGAATCAGCTAATTTAAATGGACTGGAATGGGTGAATTTAACTCAGATGACAATTATATCTACTACTGTGGGCAGGAATCCCTTAGAAGAAATGGAGTAGCCATCATGGTCAACAAGAGAGTCTGAAATGCAGTACTTGGATGCAATCTCAAAAATGACAGAATGATCTTTGTTCATTTGCAAGGCAAACCATTCAATATCATGGTAAGCCAGCCTATGCCCCAGCCAGTAATGCTGAAGAAGCTGAAGTTGAAGGGTTCTATGAAGACCTACAAGACCTTTTAGAACGAACACCCAAAAAGGATGTCCTTTTCATTATAGGGGACTGGAAGCAAAAGTAGGAAGTCAAGAAACACCTGAAGTAACAGGCAAATTTGGCCTTGGAGTATGGAATGAAGCAGGGCAAAGGCCAATAGAGTTTTGCCAAGAGAACGCACTGGTCAGAGCAAATACCCTCTTCCAACAACACAAGAGAAGACTCTACACATGGACATCACCAGATGGTCAACACCAAAATCAGATTGATTATATTCTTTGCAGCTAAAGATGGAGAAGCTCTATACAGTCAGCAAAAACAAGACTGGGAGCTGACTGTGGCTCAGATCGTGAATGCCTTATTGCCAAATTCAGACTTAAATTGAAGAAATTAGGGAAAACCACTAGACCATTCAGGTATGACCTAAATCAAATCCCTTATGATTATACAGTGGAATTGTGAAATAGATTTAAGGGACTAAATCTGATAGACAGAGTGCCTGATGAGCTATGGACGGAGGTTCATGACATTGCACAATAGACAGGGATTAAGACCATCGCCATGGAAAAGAAATGCAAAAAAGGAACATGGCTGTCTGAGGAGGCCTTACAAGTAGCTCTGAAATGAAGAGAAGCAAAAAGCAAAGGGGGAAAGGAAAGATATTCCCATTTGAATGCAGAATTCCAAAGAAAAGCAAGGAGAGATAAGAAAGCCTTTCTCAGCAATCAATGCAAAGAAATAAAGGAAAACAACAGAATGGAAATGACTAGAGATCTCTTCAAGAAAATTAGAGATGTCAAGGGAACATTTCAGACAAAGATGGGTTCGATAAAGGACAGAAATGGTATGGACCTAACAGAAGCAGAAGATATTAAGAGGTAGCAAGAATACACAGAAGAATTGTACAAAAAAGATCTTCACGACCCAGATAATCACAATGGTGTGATCACTCACCTAGAGCCAGACATCCTGGTATGTGAAGTCAAGTGGGCGAAAGAATCACTAGGAACAAAGCTAGTGGAGGTGATGGAATTCCAGTCGAGCTATTTCAAATCCTAAAAGATGATACTGTGGAAGTGCTGCACTCAGTATGCTAGCAAATTTGGAAAACTCAGCAGTGGCCACAGGATTGGAAAAGGTCACTTTTCATTCCAATCCCAAAGAAAGGCAATGCCAAAGAATGCTCAAACTACTGCATAATTGCACTCATCTCACATGCTAGTAAAGTAATGCTCAAAATTATCCAAGCCAGGTTTCAGCAATACGTGAACTGTGAACATCCAGATTGGCTTAACATTCAGAAAACTAAGATCTTGGCATCTGGTCCCATCACTTCATGGCAAAATAGATGGGGAAACAGTGGAAACAGGGGATGACTTTATTTTGGGGGGTTCCGAAATCACTGCCATTGGCGATTGCAGCCATGAAATTAAAAGATGCTTACTCCTTGGAAGGAAAGTTATGACCAACCTGATAGCATATTGAAAAGCAGAGACATTACTTTGCCAACAAAGGTCCATCTAGTCAAGGCTATTGTTTTTCCAGTGATCCTGTATGGATGTGAGAGTTGGACTGTGAAGAAAGCTGAGCACTGAAGAATTGATGCTTTTGAACTGTGGTGTTGGAGAAGACTCTTGAGAGTCCATTGGACTGCAAGGAGATCCAATCAGTCCATCCTAAAGGAGATCAGTCCTGGATGTTCATTGGCTGGTCTGATGTTGAAGCTGAAACTCCAATACTTTGGCCACCTGATGCGAAGAGCTGACTCATTGGAAAAGACTCTGATGCTGGGAAAGATTGAGGGCAGGAGGAGAAGGGGACGACAGAGGATGAGATGGTTGGATGGCGTCGCTGACTTAATGGACATGGGTTTGGGTTGACTACAGGAGTTGGTGATGGACAGGGAGGCCTGGCATGCTGCGGTTCATGGGGTCACAAAGAGTCGGACACGACTGAGTGACTGAACTGAACTGAATTGAACCAGATGAGACTTAAGTTGGATGGGACTTAAGAATGTTTGCCAAAACTGATGGACTTCAACTTTAAATTGTTTTGCTGGCCAAATAAACTATCTGTAAGATCTGTACTTGAAGTGAAGTTCTTCGTAGAGTATACTTATTTAGAACAACAAAAAAAAAATTTATTGTTCGGGAAGATCCCCTGGAGGAGGAAATGGCAACTCACTCCAGTATTCTTGCCTGGAAAATCCCATGGAGAGGGGAGCCGGGAAGGCTATAGTCCAAGGGTTAGTAAAGATTCCTACATGGCTGAGTAACTGAGAACACATACAGTCACACAGTTTATTGTTATTCACAGTAAGAAATAGACTTTTAATATATTACAACAGCACACATGTAGATATGCCTAAACAAAATTTCTTAAAACACTTAAAACATACTAATCTTACTGATAATCTCTATTCTATTCTGATCCATTTTATCCTATTTCATTTCTTTACATTCCTTTCTATATTATCTTATCCTATCCTGTCTCATTCAAATAAGATACTGGGCCAGATCTTTTAAATTTATTTTTTTAACTAGTAACAGGTCATAACCCACAGTTTATAAAACATTAGTTCATAGCAGCAGATTAAAGTATTTTCTGGTTTACCTCCAGTAAATTTATTTTTGAAATAAAAATATTTATAGATAGAATGATATACACATCTACTATTAATATGTTTATTAAATGTTAAGAAAACATCTTATTTCTTGGTAAAACTATAAATAGAAGTTATAGTACTTTTCCTCAGCATCACTTAATAAAGTCTAAGTCAGCCACCCCACTTGACCTCCTGTATGATTTTAAGCCAGTGACTTAATCTCCAAGCTTAGAATTTCTTACCTGTGAACTGGGACTGATAATAACTATTTCATAGATTTGTCAGGACACTCTAGTTAAATTCTGTGTCTGAAGCAAAAAAAATAATGTTATTTTAAAATACAATTATTTGAGCAAACTTTTACTGACTACTTACAATGTTCCAGGCACTGAGAGAATTCAAGGTTCAATAAAAGATATGATGATAAGAAGCAGGAGGAGGATAAGGGTGATAACAATAAAGTTAAAGAAGGTAGATTATGAAGAAGAGGACAAAGAGAAAAGAGCTATTATAACCCAGTGCAATAGCCATCCTGCATATATTCTAAATTGTTTCAGTCGTGTCAGACTCTTTGCCACACTATGGACCAAAACCCGTCAGACTTCTCTGTCCATGGGATTCTACAAGCGAGAATGCTGGAGTGGGTTGGCATGCTCTCCTCCAGGTGATCTTCCTGACCCAGGGATCAAACCTGCATCTCTTATGTCTACAGCTTTGGCAGGTGAGTTCTTTACCACTAGCACCACCTGGGAAGCCTTGGCCATCCTATGTAAATATTATAAAATGAGAGAAAATATTAATGCCTTAGTAAGTCTTATTAAAATATTTAGCACTGTGCTTAGCTTTCAGTATGAAATAAGCACTTTTGAGTATATGCATGTTCATGAATGAGTGACTAAGTTCAAGTTTTGGCCAGTATCCTGCCATCTAAAGGAATGATATAGTGCAGACCCTTCATTAACATCATTTGGCCACCTAGAGTAAAAAAATATGATTATTGAATTTCTCATAGTAACTTCTGAAATTACAAATACCACATCAAATGTGTGCATTTCTAAAATAAAAATTAAAAGAGAATCACAACTCTTTTTTGTTTGGAACAAATTATTTTATTTGTATCAAAATGTTATAGAGAGGAAATAACTGCTATTAAACTTCTTCTGACTCAGTAATTAAAACTGAAGAAGCATCTAACTACCTAGCAGTTAAGAAAACTTATGGTCATATATTAATAACCCAACAGTTTTCTTCAACTAAACTGAAAACTAATTTAATTATTTTATAGATAACACACTTTATAAATCAGCAGACAAGGTGATTATAACTATATTACTAGTCCTTTCCACATAAATATTGAAGGCCCATCCTCAAATATATGCTCATTTGGAAAATTTTTTCTTCCTCACCATTTCTTTCCTTTCTCAAAGCCAAGACAAAATATTAAACAAGTCTCATGTTATGAAGAATGTACAAATGGGTTTCAGATTTACTTTCTTTTGCAGTAAATTATATTTTATCATTCAGAGGATGCAACTATAAGGTGACACATTGTAGCCAGATAGAGAAGTGACATTTTTCAATTGCTATTGGCTCTAGTTCTATTTTTATTAACCCTCTTGCTGGTAAATCTAAATGCAAGGTCTATGGAATCAGATGTGAAATAATAACTTTCTTTAGTGCTATTCAGGCAATGGAGAACGATTTTCCATTTGTGGAAATATCATCTAGGAAATTACCTGCAATGGCAATTTGTCAAGAAAAGAAAATCCATCACCAAACTTGATAACACTAGTAGAGAGTGAGGCATGAACGTAGTTTCACAGTTACCATTTGACCCTAGGTGTCCCCAGGATTATCAATCTTCCTGCGTTTCTCCCACTTCTCTGTCATTCTCTCAGCCTTCACTCACCCTTCAGCAAAGAGGCTAGCAGCTGGGTTTCTCTATTCAGTATTTGGAATGCATGCAATAGCTTTTAAAACACTGTCCCAAATATTTTCTCATTCAATACAATAATCCTATGAAGCTGATAAGGTAGGATCATTATCTCTGTTTCATAAAAGAAGAAACTGAAGCCATGATTAAGTGACTTGTCTAAGGTCATGCATCGAGAAAGAAGCAAGTGTGTGAATGACACCCTTTCAGGACCATTGCTCATTGGCACCTTGATGCTCAGTGAGGCATTAGGGAAAAAATGAAGAGAGTCATAAAAACCAAGAAGCCTTAAGCCCACAAATACTGTGCTTTATCTCCTTTCTTATTACTTGTCATTATTTACTTTATTTTTGAGCAATTAATCAATTTGTTTTAGAAAGTACTTCAATCATCTATTGCCATAATAATGCTGTGTACAAACCTCCTTCAAACTCAGTGGTTTAAAACAATAGGCCTGTTTTCTTGTTCATGTGTTTCTGGATCAGCTGAAGGTTCCATTGGTCTCAGCTGAGCCTACCTGTGAATCTATAGAAAACTTTGTCCTGGGCTAATGGTTTTGCCAATTGTACCTGATTCCTTTCTGTGTTTGAAAGTTGGTTCAACATATGTTGATTTTGAGTGGGACATGGGATTATACTCTCTGTCGCCTCTTAGTGTCCAACAGATTAGCCAGTCTAGTTAATAGAGGGTCCCAAAGTAGTGAGCAGAAGACCTCCTCAGGCCTCAGAACTAGAATGTGGTCACTTTCACCACATTCTAAGGGCAAAGCATATGACAAGGGCAGCCCAGGTTCAAAAGGTGGGGTAAAAACTCTACGTCCTATACAGTTTCATAGCAAGGACCATGGCTACAGGGTGAGGGGTCATTGCAGCCATTTTGCAATCAATCTGATAGAGAAACAATCCCTCATCATCTCCAAAGCAGCAACAGTTTGGGAATATAAAAATGACCCAAACCATTCTCTTTAACACATGTGCATTTATAGTCCGGCCAGGAGGCTTAGTGGTAAAGCATCTGCCTGCCAGTGCAGGAGATATGGGCTCAATCTCTGGTTTGGGAAGATCCCCTGGAGAAGGAAATGGCCACCCACTCCAATATTCTTGCCTGGAAAATTCCATGGACAAGGAGCCTGGCATGAGTCTGTAAGGTCTCAAAAGAGTCAGATATGACTGAGGAACTAAACAACAACAGTGAGAGACAAACCTGTAAGAAGGTCATTCAGTTCAGTTCAGTTCAGTTCAGTCACTCAGTCGTATCCGACTCTGCAACCCCATGAATTGCAGCACGCCGGGCCTCCCTGTCCATCACCAGCACCCGAAGTTTACTCAAACTCATGCCCATTGAGTCAGTGATGCTATCTAGCCATCTCATCCTCTGTCGTCCCCTTCTCCTCCTGCCCTCAATCCCTCCCAGCGTCAGGGTCTTTTCCAATGAGTCAACTCTTCGCATCAGATGGCCAAAGTACTGGAGTTTCACCTTCAGCATCAGTCCTGCCAATGAACACCCAGGACTGATCTCCTTTAGGATGGACTGGTTGGATCTCCTTGCAGTCCAAGGGACTCTCAAGAGTCTTCTCCAACACCACAGTTCAAAAGCATCAATTCTTCAGTGCTCAGTTTTCTTCACGGTCCAACTCTCACATCTATACATGACCACTGGAAAAACCATAGCCTTGACTAGACAGACCTTTGTTGGCAAAGTAATGTCCCTGCTTTTTAATATGGTGTCTAGCTTGGTCATAACTTTCCTTCCAAGGAGTAAGCGTCTTTTAATTTCATGGCTGCAATCACCATCCACAGTGATTTTGTAGCCCCCCAAAATGGAGTCTGACACTGTTTCCACTGTCTCCCCATTTATTTCCCATGAGGTGATGGGACCAGATGCCATGATCTTAGTCTTCTGAATGTTAAGCTTTAAGCCAACTTTTTCACTCTCCTCTTTCACTTTACAATACAGTAAATAAATAAATGAATCAAAGTATAGTAGGCTTACAAACAAACACTATGATCTACAAAGCTCATGAGTATGACGTGTAACTCAATTTTTCTGTAGCCAAGTTTATTTGTACCTTGAGTCCTATTTTAATTTATAGCCAATCAATTCTAGGTAACAAATCAATTCCAATTTTCCTATATTAATTGTCTTCTCTGGGAGGTCAGTTTCCCACTTTCCCCCTTGTTGTGGCATCAGAGGCCCAGACCGTGTCCTTAATTGTGTCTCAGTGGTATCCATGGAGATTTAGTGTCCCACCTGGTCCTCATTTTAAATACACAGATCCTTCCTCATCCCCTAATAAGTTTAGTGCCTAAACTCAGCCAAATATGTGTGACTAGGTAACAAATGTTAGAAGACACAATTTCATGACCTAGAGAGTAAACAGATATTAAAGAAGGATATATTTTATTTTGCACCAATATTTAAAAAGTAATATTCATGGATATGATCATTTTGATATAAGAACTGTTTCAAAGTGAAAAGGGTTTTATTTTTCAGAAACTTAAGTAAAATTGAATATGGAAAGAACACTAACTTGGAGTTGAGAACATGAATTCCAGCCCATATTTCATCACTAATTAGCCATGTGGTTCCAGCAAAGTCTTTTCACTTCTCTGGTCTCAATTTCCTCATTTCTTTATTAAGGGAGTTGGGCTAGAAAAATATCACAGTCCCTCTGGGAATTCAAATCTCATAGTTCTTACAAAATTGAATAGAGTCATTTGTGGCATTAGGAGAGAAAGAGAAGAACTCAAAAGAAAAATCTAATAAGATCACAGATTACAGGACATCTCAGGATGATTTATTAAGCTAGCTGAGCTAATAGTCATGATTGAATAATATATATTTCAATATTACATAGGGTTTTTTTTTTTATGATGGGACAGTTTTAATAGTCAAAATACCATATGCTCCCTTATGTTATCAATATTCAATTGCAAAGTAACATAGCTTCTTGTAATTGTCTGAATGAATGATATCCATTTCTGCTTTGATCTTCAATGTTAATGTAATTGTCAATGACTAAAATATGGAAGGAAAGGAAGCCACTTTTAAATCCGCTGTTAATAAGCATAAATGCCAACACATTCCAATTCAAAATAGCATTATCATTACCTTATAATACAGTCAAAAATCATTCCTAACAGATTTATAGTCATTGAAGTGACCCATTTACTAATTAAGGAAGTAAGTGTTAGTCACTCAGTCATGTCCAATTCTTTGTGACCCCATGGACTGTAGCCCACAAGGCTCCTCTGTCTATGGAATTCTCCAGCCAAGAATACTTGAGTGGGTGGCCATTTCCTTCTCCAGGGGATCTTCCCAACCCAGGGATTGAACTCGGGTCACCTAGCATTGCAGGCAGATTCTTCAACATCTAAGCCCCCAGGGAAACCTTCACTAATTAAGGAAGCATTTCAATACTGGTGAGTGCTACTTACTGATCATATGATTAGTTTCTGAATTTTAATATTATACTAATATTTCAAGAATATTTTGCAGCCATAATTAACACTAATCTAAATGAATTATAATATGGTGAGTACTGATTTAATGTAATAGTAAGTAAATAAAACTTCTATGCAAACTCTGTAGAAAACTTCTGGACAGAGGACAACTAATATTGAAACTGACATGAGATCTCTGCTTAACTCAAGCTACACAATTTATAATCTCATGTTGAAAGTTAACTCTGGGTGTTTTGGTTACATGAATCTTGAAACCAAACTGTTCATGCTCTAGTCTTCAGTTGGTAAATCATAACACCCCAGGCCTTTGAGATTGATCAGTTTCAAAAATCTATGGTACATTTTATTTAGTAAGCTGCCAGTACCAACCAAGTTACAAAAAAAAAAGTGATTATTAGACATAGTTCTAACTTTTGAAAAGATATTTATTCCTTTGTTAAAGATGAGGGAAGCCAAGTGCCTTTTACTATTTCTCCCTTGAAGAAAAGCTAACAATCTAGCAAATTGATGTCATAGTTGGAAGGAACAATTTAACTGACATACAGTGTTGATTCTTCAAATATAAAAGTTGTAGAGATAAACTTCCTGTTTTATCCCCCCAACCACCGCCCAACAGCAACAGTGGGGGGAGGGACTAGGTATTGCCATGCACTTGGCAGACATTCAATAAAGTTAGAAATGACAAATTAAATACTAACAATTGGCATTGTAAAAGTTACTCCCCTCTCCCAATATGACAAAACAAAGCACATCAACCCTGATGAAAGTCATTTAGTTCTGATTTCATGAACTTAGATAACCCTGCCATTTGTATTCTTTTATATTTTTTCTCTCTCTCCTTATTTCTCTCTGTTCTTTAGGCTGCTCCTCAATGGTCTTAGGTGTTTGAGTCTATGGGGAACCTCAGCCACCCCAAGGCCGCAGTAGAGTACATCAAATAGGAGTTTCAAGTGTCAAGGGGACATGCTTCTCTTAGGAAAACAGTAGAGCATCCTGTGAAGTTTTAGCTCAGGTGGGCTCCGCTGCTAGGAAGGAGAGATTGCCCAACAGAGTTGAATCTTTTCCCCCTTAAATGGGTATAGTCACACAAGTTTCCTGAAAAATAAAATGGGTGGAAGCAGGCGGATAGCTCATCCTTCTCCATAGGTCTGTTAGTATGGAAATTGCCCATCACAAATGCCATCTTTCAAAGGTAATGTCCTCTGAGGGGTCTGTTCAGACTCCCTGGGCTTCAGAGGTAAGCAGATTGTCTCTGTCTCTTGCATCTCTCTAAAGACCTACAGCCATATGGTCTGATAAAATTCACAATGCTCTTAAGCTGAGATAGGTTAAGTAAACCATAATAAATCCATATAATGGATTACAAGGCAACTATAAAAATTCATGAGGTAGAAGACTATGTATTGGCATGGGACAGTTACTGATCAATTGTTAAGGCTACAAAAACTTTATTCAATAATGCAGCACTTTTGTAAAAACTCAAACTCATAGCCATTCATATTTCTTCTTATCTAGGGTACATCACCAATTTTTTCAAAATATTTTTTATAATGATTCTTTTTTCTTAATGCTTTAAATTTTTTTAGTTATTCATTTTTAATTGAAAGACAATTACTTTACAGTATTGCACTGGTTTCTGTAAAACACCAACATGCACTTTTTTCTAAATATTTTTTATTTTTCATAAAAAATATTTTAATTTTTTTCTAAATATTAATGAGTTATTCTAACTGAAAGAACAATTAAACTCAGGTCAAATACATATCTTGATATTAAGGTTGTAATAGCTGATGTATATTACATGTCAATGTTTTTCTGTTGAATACTACACATTACACTGAAGTATTATGCATTATGTGGCAAATTGTCTATATTAAACAATATATAATATAATTGTATTATGTGTTTCATTGCATGCATGCTAAGTTGATTCAGTCGTGTCCAACTCTTTGTGACCCTATGGACTGTAGCCCGCCAGGCTCCTATGTCCATGGGATTCTCCAGCTAAGAGTATGAAAATGGGTTGCCATTTCCTACTCCAGGAGATCTTCCTAACACAGGAACTGAACTTGCATCTATTATGTCTCCTTCATTGGCAGGTGAGTACTTTATCACTAGTGCCACCTGGGAAGCCCAATGTATTTTATTACATATTTGTTATATGTTAAATAAATGTATCATACATTTTATGTAAAGACTGGTATGAGGGTTTCTATTTTGCTTTTTTCAGTGTTTTGAATTACTCTTCTGCCTTCTACAAGGTATTACAATTACAATTAAGAAAAAAAAAGTTTAAACTTAAAAAATGAAAACTTATACAGCTGAATAAATCAGGCAGCCAACAGGCTTGCATTTTTGTTTTCTCTCCTGATTTTCTCCTTCCCTGATGATAAAAAGGAGACAGAAGGACAGTGGAAGTGCAGCAGAGACCTCTATCTTGGAAAACGTACCCTCTGGGGATTTGCAGAGTCTGGCATGCTTTCTGCATAGAGTGTTTGCAGGGAATGGGGAACAGGGTTGATAATTCAGGAGGCAAATGTGAAACAGAGACAGTGGCCAAAAATAGGCTGTTTCCGTATGAACAGAGCTTGGAAACCCGCCATGGTTGGGTTCAAATCCATGCCAGCCACTATCTCCATGGGCATCATCAGCTCCTCGGGGAACGAGCGATTCTCACAGACTGGCTGTCCCTTTGTCAGTGGCCTTAATGGAAACAGCTGCTCCCTGGCCCCGGCAGCTGGCCCCAGACTGCTGACTGAGGCACAGTCAGTCACGTCTCTGCCTGTTCTCAGAAACGCAACCGCAAGGTCCAAACAGGAGAAGCCCACAGGAAGCCTGACCGTCACCTCCATCTTTTTAGAACGAGGGCAGCCGGTGCACGCCTCTTGAGACAGATTGCAGGAGACCAGCTGGCCCTCCCTTATCATCTCCTTCCTTCTTCACTCGAACTTTCATCCACCGGTATGCCCCCATCTTTTTCCAAATTGTACCTTCCTTAATTGACTGGGATTTTTCATAACACTTAAAATGGATCAGGGTTAAGTTCTACAGAAGGGAAAAGAATCAATGTAGGTACTGAAAAAAAGGAAGTGGTTTAGACATTGGGCAGATACTTAATTTCAGAATTGGGATTGTTGGGCGAAAAGGTTGGTTTGGCTTCTACTGCATTTTGCTTATTGGAGAAATTGAAATCATCTAAGGACAGTGTTACTTCACAGTAGTAAGAAGAGAATTGTGCATGTGACTGCCAGTACTGCATGACCGAGATAGAGCTGCCCAAACAAGGCCAGTCAAGAAGCCTAAGGAACAAGATAAATTTCAAGAAGGCAAGTATCCAAGAAGGCAAGTGGTTTCAAGAAGGCAAGTGTCCAAGACAAGCAGAAGATAGCCGTTGGCAGCTCTCTGAAAGCTTGACACCTATGCAAAGCTTCTGCCTTCCTTCAGTCAAGGACAGTGATATAGGAGCAAGAAGGAGAAGTCCATGTACGCAGGATGGGGTGTTGGAGAGAAGAGTGGGAACAGCTGCTCTAGGACTGAGCAGAAAGAGACCCAAGATGACTGGTACAGGCTCCAGCCATCAAACAAAAGTGAAAGATAGAGAAGGTGGCCAAAAAGATCATATGGTGGCTGTGCTAAGTCATTTCAGTTATGTCTAACTATTTGCGATCCTATGGACTGTAGCCCGCCAGGCTCCTCTGTCCATGGGATTCTCCAGCAAAAACACTTAAGTGGGTTGTTATTCCCTCCTCTAGGGGATCTTTCTGACCCAGGGATTGAACCCACATCTCTTACATCTTCTGCATTGGCAGGTGGATTCTTTACCACTAGCGCCACCTGGGAAGCTCATGGTAGAGTGGAAAGAGAAACAATGTGGTTATTAGGGCAGAAGAGTGAAATTAACAACAAAGGCAGCAAGGAAACTGTCTGGTTTTTGTCTCTTCTCTATTAATAGGTGTCTGAAATATAAAGGCTTAAGGGCTTCCTTGGTAGCTCAGCTGGTAAAGAATTCACCTGCAATGTGGGAGACCTGGGTTTGATCACTGGGTTGGGACTACCCACTTACAGTCCATGTGGTCACAAAGAGTTGGAGATGGCTGAGTGAATGACTAACACTGACTAGATAAATACCTATGTGGAGCTGATTTAACTTAAATACTTAATTCTTACTCTTTCTTCCAACTGCTGTGGCTATGTGAAGATTCTCAAACGCCCTTTGACACTTCTTGCCCATAATTAAAGACAGCTCACTCCTTTCATTTCATTCCTGTGAAGAAATCCTTTCATAATACCTTTGTCCATGAGTCACCAGTTTAAGTGCTCCCACCAGAAAAGAAATTACATAAATTAAATAAATTGTTGTCTTACAGATCTCCTTCCTCCCCTTCTCAGTATAACTGGAATAGCTGAAATAAATAATATGGATTTTAACAGAATTTTCTAAACAGAAATGTTGGATTCGAAAGAAAACATACCAAGAATCATTAGTAGTTTCAAGTGGAAGTCAACATTTTCTGTGCCCATCAAGTTTCAGTCTACAGGAATTCACTCTACCCATGTTGGTGAGGGTTGGGCAGGCGAAGAGAGTTGAATCATCTTTCCCAGAGCTCAAGTTGTGGGCCTTTCTTCAGACTTTTTCAGATTGAAAATGGAGAGGTTCTTGTATCTGTGACACATATTTACTTTCTCCCTGGTTCATTTTTGAAAGTGAAAGTTGCTCAGTCATGTCCAACTCTTTGCAACCCCATGGACTATACAGTCCATGGAATTCTCCAGGCCAGAATACTGGAGTGGGTAGCCATTCCCTTCTCCAGGGGATCTTCTCAACTCAGGGATCAAACCTGAGTCTCCTCTATTGCAGGCAGATTCTTTACTGTCTGAGCCACCAAACTCCTGCTATATGCTAGAACTATACTGGGTACTATTTGTACAACACTGCCTACAGTATGTCCTTACAGAGACATCCCTGATAGTCCAGTGCCTAAGACTCCATGCCCCCAGTGCAGGGGTCCTATTTCTGTCCCTGGTTGGGGAACTATATCTCACATGCCCCACAATTAAAGATATTACATGATGCAACTAAGACCTGTTGCAACCAAATATATATCTTAAAAAAAAAAAAAATGTCCTTACCCTTTTGGCTTTCAGAGTCAGTAAAAAAAGACGTTTGTAAAAGTAAAAAAAAAAAAAGGACACACATTGTGACAGGTTCTCATTAAAGTCTGGAACATACCGTATCAGGAAGGAAGGGATTCTCAACTGTATTGTTTACTGTATCACTTAAAAATTTTTTTTGAGTAGAATTTCAGGAAAGAAAATAAATTGAATAGCATTCATTGTGCTAACATTGTGATGCCTCTGACTTTGTCCATAATTCTAATGAATAAATTCCACTGGGCAGAACATATTCAATCTATTTATGGTTCCTGTGATAGAAAATAAACATATAGTTTTTCTTTGTAGCCATTTAAATGTTTGTTGGATAAATTTGCAAGTGACATAACAGTTTTCTACGACTTACAAGATGTCTCAGACTTAATCCTGCAACCTATCATTTTCCTATGTGTACCCTCACTTCCAGAGAACTGAAACAGATATTCCTTAAATGTTTTATTTTATATCCATTTAGAAACTATCATTGTTTATTCATGATGGCATGACCCTGTGCAGCTGAGTTGCTTGAAGCAACAATGATAATGTTTCACCCCATGTTTCAGGTTGAGTTTGAACTTTAGTGTTTATTGGCCCCTCTGCATTTAACAGTATATCTTAGTAATCATCACCTCTTCCAAGACCTTTTGAATAAATGAATGATGTATTCTCCTGTAATTAAGTCCCTTTGGTTGCTTTGAATAGCTCTCTCAAGGCTTCTTCTTTCTTCTACTTTTTCCTTCATGAATATTTTAGGAGAAAATACCATGGAAACACATCACTTTCATTATAGACAATACTTGTTAAAAATTTAGAAAAATAGTTACTTCATATAAAATTCACAAGGTTAATAAATTATTAGACTAGCTCTCTCTCTTTGTTAAAAAGAAAAAACTTGTTTGTCTAAATAGTTCTTTAGGATTATACATGCATGCTCAGTCACTTCAGTTGTGTCCGATTCTTTGGGGTGCTATGGACTATAACCTGCCAGGCTCCTCTGTCCATGGGATTTCCCAGACAAGAATACTGGAGTAGGTTGTCATAACCCCCTCCAGGAGGTCTTTCCAAGCTAGGGATCAAATCTGCATCTCCTTCACTGGCAGGCAGGTTCTTTACCACTAGCACCACCTGGGAAGCCCAGTCTAGGATTATAAGAATATTTTCAGCTACTATATGTATCTCAGAATGTTAATGGAAGTCTAATTATTATATCAACCTGCCCACTATCATAACAAAGTAATATTAAAACTTATGTAAGATATAAAACACAGATCCAGGTCAGTCAAAAACAGCAAATGATGATTAATGGTCAAAAAAATCCTCAGGCCAAGTGGTGATATTCAGGGTCCACATACCCACCATGCAGGATCATGAACTGTTAAGATTTGAAAGAGATGGTATTATATGACCATTCTGTAATGGCACCAATATACACTAGATGCATTAAAACATCACAACAGCAAAATGATCCATGTAATGACTGGATTTTCTTCTACAACCAACAATTTTCTTGTGAGCTGAACCTAAGAATGTTTGTACACACACATCAAGAAATAGCGATAAGTATTGAAAGAATTGAAGAGAAGGGAAACATTTTCAAAAGAGGGTAAGGAAATGATACTTTCTAATTCAGCAGCTTCCAAAGGCATACAAGAGGCACTATCACATTAAAACTTTAAGTAGTAAAATTATCTCTGGTGCCTTGCCAATTCCTAGGTAATTCCTCTCTTCAAAGAAAGGAAAAGCTAACGTAAGTTTTATAACTTTCTAGAAGAGTTAAGTCATTTATTACAACATTTCTAAAAATTAACTTTTATATAGCTAGTTTTGAATAAACTAGATATATAGTGTGAATCTGAGTCCACAAACTCAGATGTTCATGAAATGTGACATGTAATTTTATGATAATAATTTCATTTCTATTTCAAGCTACCATTTCACTGGAGAGTAGAACATTGCTTTCTTAAGTTTCTACATAATGCTGAGGCGTTGAGGGTAGGGGTATAGCCAGTAGTATGCTGGTAAACCAGTTCTCTAAAAATGAGAAAAAGGAAAAAAGAGCCCTAATTAGTAGTGTTTGCCAATTTCTAAAGCGTAAATATTCCTACAAAGGCCATTTTATATTACCTCCCATCCCTGAAGACGTTCAGCTAGGAAGAAATACACACAATTTGGTTCCCACATGCCAATGTGAACTAGCTCCCACACAGCACTGGAGGGTATCTGGTCCTGGTGTGTTAGTCACTCAACCGTGTCTGACTCTTTGTGACCCCATGGACTGGAGCCTCTCTTCATGGACTTCTCTAGGCAGGAATACTGAAGTGGATTGCCATTTCCTTCTCTGATCTGGTCCTGCTGCTGCTGCTGCTGCTAAGTCGCTTCAGTCGTGTCCGACTCTGTGTGACCCCATAGACAGCAGTCCACCAGGCTCCCCCATCCCTGGGATTCTCCAGGCAAGAACACTGGAGTGGGCTGCCATTTCCTTCTCCAATGCATGAAAGTGAAAACTGAAAGTGAAGTTGCTCAGTCGTGTCTGACTCTTAGCGACCTCATGGACTGCAGCCCACCAGGCTCCTCTGTCCACGGGATTTTCCCGGCAAGAGTACTGGAGTGGGGTGCCATTGCCTTCGCCGATCTGGTCCTAAGTGTCATCAGTTATTCTCTTTCCAGCTTGGTCTCCATCTCTAGGTCGCTCCCACTTGAGGCCTCTCCTGACCTTCTGCTGCCTGTGTTAGGTCCGCAGTGCTCTCAGTCTTGCAAGAAATATTCTACTAGGTACTGTGAAATTGCACGTGGCCTGAGCACATGAAACAGGCATTTTCTCTCCTCCAGCGCTAGGGTGGGAACCGAGGCACTACCTATAGTTTTATGCCTTCCAAGTCTCACACCCACCTGGAACTCCCTTGTCTTCTCAGGGCAGCAGGTCCGAAGACAGATGGCTGCCAATTTCTCATCTCTCCTTGATTTTGGGGTGACTCCCTCTAACTTTCCCCCTTATTCCAAACACATTTTACCTAGTTTCAGAAGAGGCTAAAATAATGACTACTTCATTGTGTGTGTGTGCCTGCTCTGTCACCACAGTCATGTCCACTCTTTGTGACCCTGTGGACTGTAGCCCATCAGGCCCCTCTGTCCATGGGATTCTCCAGGTAAGAATACTGGAGTGGGCTGCATACCCTCCTTTAGGGGATCTTCTGGGCCCAGGGATTGAACCCACAGCTCCTGCATCTCCTGCTTTGCAGGTGGATTCTTTACCCACTGAGCCACCAGGGAAGCCCACTGCTTCATTATGTAGTCTCCCAAATGTTTTTGTCTCTCCTTGAATCCGAGGTTTTGTATATTCCAAAGCCAGGAATTTTATTCCTTTGTCATCTGCATTCCTCTGTGATGCAGTGTACTTTAGATACCATAGCTGGGGAAAATCCTTGGGACACAGGAATGTATGGAGACATGGGAGAAAATTATCTGCTAATATTTTAAAATATTCCTTGTGTCTATTTTCCCTCCTGTTAAGCTTAATTCTGAGCACCTGAAGTAAATGACTATAATACATACACAGATACACATATATTATATAAATATACACACGTTTGTGTGTATATATTCATGTGGGCATGCATGATCAGTTGCTTAGTCACATCCAGCTCTTTGCAATCCCGTGGACTGCAGCCTGCCAGGCTCCTCTGTCCATGGGATTCTCCAGGTAAGAATACTGGAGTGGGTTACCATTTGCTCCTGCAGGGGATCTTCCTAACCCAGGGATCAAATAGGCGATTGGCAGGTGGATTCTTTACCACTAAGCCACCTGGGAAGCCCTAGTATACATACACACACACACACACACACACACATATATATGTACACAAATATATATGTATATATACTAAGTTAATTTTTTCACAACTTTCATAATTGATTAATCTTTTTCTTCAAGATCATATGTTTCAGTTCCTTGATTCAGGAGTCTCCCTTTCCATGTGCATTGCAGATAGTCGCCCCTTCTGTATTTCAACTATGTGGAGGAGTTAGTTAGAAATCTAAATATTGTATGGAAAGGAGGTTTCAGTGCCAAACCTCTCTGTATTTCTTCTTTGTCCCTATCCTAGTTTTGTTTCCATATTGTGAATGCAGCGCTCTGGTATTTTCTTACTCTATTCCTCTATGAAATAAGTATTTCCCAACTTTTAACAGTTTTTTTGTATATTATCATTTGATATCCATCCTGTTCTGGATCCCTCCTCCAGATGCATTTCATTCGGCAAGTACTTTTAGAGGGCAGCATGGGAACAGTGCTCAAAACCTGGCCCAACCAGCACCAGCAGCGTAAACATAAATGGAACCCTCTCCTATGATTTGGATTTTACATTGCTATTAATAAACTTAATTAATTTATACCATTAATTCCTACTCTTAAGCCTCAGGCTACTATGCCCCTAAGTTCTTTTCTAAGTGAGCTATTATGTAGACAGACTATAGTGAAAGAGCTCTGGCTCTAGGGTCAGGCTGGCCTGGGCTCAAATCCCAGCCATATCACTTGCAGCCCATTGAGTTATCACTTACTTAGATTGTCCTAACATCTCTGATCTATTAAAGCAATTCTTGTGAAATTACTTGGCACAAAATGAACACTTAGCAAATGTTCTTTCCCGCATTTTCCTCCTGGATTTTACATTTATCCCTGTTAAAATTACTGAATTTTATATTGGGTTTAGCCCAGAAGTGCACATACTAGGAATAGTTCAGAATCTCCATCTAACTCTTTGTTCAGGTTAAATCAACAGTATTTGTTGTACATTCACTGCATGTAAAACAATGAACTAGCTGCTAAGAGTAATGGAAGAGGCGGCAGGTAGTTCATACATATAAATATTAATGAGGCATGGTTCCTTTCCTAGAACAGTTTAAAAGTTACTGGAGGATATCGCTATGAAAAGAACACACATGGTGTAAATAAAACAGAGGTGTGTGCATAATTGTATAGGAACATGCAGGAGGAAGTCATTATATAAATTTGAATAGAGTGGGTAGAGTGGAGGAGGTTGTTTTCAAACTGATCCTTGAGTGATGAATAAGGAGGGAGAAGTTTCTACACTGGAGGAAGCAGGAACACAGAAACAGAGGTTAAAAGATTAAAGTCTCACCAAGCTTTGATGATAAATTGGATATTATTTCATCATAAGTTGGGTGGAGGGAGGGGTATGGGGCCATCTTTAAGCTGATGACCAGGTCTTAATTAACTTGTGTCACATTTCAAGAGATGAAATAAGACTGTTTGTCTTCGGGGTTAGAGAGTGATTTTCCTATGATATTCAAAATGAACTTTTAGTTTCTGAGAATAAAAACACTTCTTTATAGGGTAAATGTTTCCTAGCCTCTCAGTGTAAACCTTATGTTTTGATTTCCTGATATTTTCCTCCTCATAAGTCTCTCAAGAAATTAGTTTAATTTAAAATTTTATTTTAAAAATTGTCATTTAATTGACCAGTGGAGGCCCTTTTAAGCTGGATCTTTATTTCCTTTGAGACAATTGCTTTATTTTTTATGTACTTCCTTACTCTATAGCACAGTATTTTCTAGGCACTTATTTTCCCTTCCATGGTCCAGTCTCCAAACAACAAGCTATGTCTAGTGTGAACTGGTATTCAGAAACAAAAGTCTAGATGTTTAAACATCTAGGGATGTTTATTTTTACTGGAATGTCCTTGCTTTTATGGCTTTTCAGCTGATATAGTAAGGGAAACAGATTACATAAATATATTAATATATGCATATATAATATATATGCATTTATATGTATTTTTAATCTATGAATATATATATCATGTACATAGATATAATGATAATTATAATTTTAATCTAACACTACAGGGTTCTAAACCAACTTCCCTCATTCAGTGTATGTATCTTTCTTCTCCCACAGCGAGAACTCTAGCTTTCAAAAACTGAGAAAAGAAAGCCACAGGCCAATGTCCTGAAGGAATATAGATTTGAGAATTCTCAGCAATATATTCTAAATAATATATATTCTCAATAATATTCCAAAATATTAGCACACTGGATTCAATAGCACATTGAAAAGATTATACACCAGGACCAAGTGGAATTTTTCCCTGGGATGCAAGGATGTCTAACACCTACAAATCAACAAATTAATAGACTGAAGATAAAAATCATATGATCATCAGTGTGGTGATAAAAGGTATTTGACAAGATGCAATATCCATTCATAATAAAATGTTTAGCAAATTGAGTATAGAAAGGATATATCTCAGCATGAGAAAGGTCATATGTGACAAGCCTATAGCTAATATCTTACTCAATAGTGAAAAGCTGAAACTTTTTCCTCTAAGATATGGAATAAGACAAGGGTGCCCACTCTCACTACTCTTATTCTACGTAGTAGTGGTAGTCCTAGCCAGAACAAATCAGGCAAGAAAAAGATATAAAAGGCATTCAAATTGGAAAGGAAGGAGCAAAATTGTATTTGTTAACAAATAATACAATCTTAAATATAGAAATTTCTAATCAAAGTGAAGTCACTCAGTCATGTCTGGCTCTTTGTGAACCCATGGACTGTAACCTGGCAGGTTTCTCTGTCCATAGGATTTTCTAAACACTCTATCAAAAAACTCTTACACTAATCAAACAATTCAGTGAAATTGATGGATACAAAATCAATAAACAGAAATCAGTTGCCTTTCTATACATTAACACCAAAACGTCTAAAAAAATAAAGAAAACTATCCACTCACAATAATATCAAAAACAATAACACTTAGGAATAAATTTTAGCAAGAAGGTAAAATATCTGTACACTGAAAAGTATAAGACTTTGATGAAAGGTATTGAAAACGATTCAAATGGTGGCATATCTGTGAAACATGAATTCACCCTGGGTGGGAGGACATGAGGTCTCCAGGAAAAAACTCTGGAGTGAGAAGGCAGCCAGGGGCAAATCTTGGCAATAGAATAGAAGGAGTAGAGGAGTAGGCATCACCAACTCGATGAACATGAGTTTGCGCAAACTCCGGGAGTTGGTGATGGACAGGGAGGCCTGGCGCGCTGCGATTCATGGGGTCGCAGGGAGTCAGACACGACCGAGTGACTGAACTGAACTGAACTGAACTGAACTGAGGAGATAAAGAACTCTTTAAGACAATCCAAGAAGAACTGAAGTGTGACATACGAAATCAGCTAGAGGCAGAGGGAGAGGAAAGCAGGCAAAGGAGGACTAGAATGGGGAAAGAAGGAACAGTATCTGTCCCCAGCCCTCAACACACCTTGTATTGTCTCTTTTTTTGGTGCCTTCATAGCCAGGCCAATGCATAGACAGATCTCCAATGCATAGACAGATTTGACAAAGTCCTTCTGTAATATGCTGAATTTCCTGCTCCTTCATTCCTGAGTAGAAAATGAGCATTTGGGGAACAAGACCCAAAAAAACTCTAAAATTCTTCCCTCAAAACTCTTCCTAGGAAAAACAACTACCACCACAAAACTTTTTCCCAAGAAATTCCCATACTTAACCAGAACCAGATCCTTGGTCACTTCAGCTACTGGATACTTTAAGCGCTTGGAAAAGCCTATTTAACTGCAAAATAAACATTTTTTTTTTCTTGTTAAAGACCAAATGGACTATACCAGATAAAACTTTTCACACCATCCCCTTATCTGAAAATCACTTCCCAATGACAGTGGCCACTCAACTCCTTTTTGGGTTATAACCACTCCAGCATCCTTGCCTGGAAAATCCCATGTACCGAGGAGCCTGGAGGGCAGCAGTCCATGGGGTCACAAAGAGTCAGGCACGACTGAGCAACTAACAGGTTAAACACCATAGTAAAGTGTATTTACAATTAAGAACCCTGAAGCATTTGTAATCTGCTTTGACCTTTCTTTCCTGTGGATAGCTCCTAGGATACCACATACACAAGGAATAGCTTTAAAAAAAAATAGAAATCAGAGTGGCACTTTATTATTACCTAAACCAGCACCCAGTGCATCAACGTAGGGTCTCTTTGGTAAGCTATCCTGGAGTATGTAATTTTGACTTGATTCCAAAGAAGAGCTCTCCATTTCCCCCTTTTATATAAATTTTAGAACCAGAAATCCCAGGTGGCTCCGCTGGTCCCTTTGAAGGTAGAAGATTGAAGGCCAAAGGTTGAAGTTAAAGGCTGGGGAAGGAAAAGAGAGGAAACAAAGCCGCCTGGAATTGCCTTGAGGAGGCAGTCTTGCTTAGGTCTGCTCCTCCGTAAACATAGGGAGTGCCAGAGAGGAGCGTGGGGTCTGAGTCTCTGCCTTTTAAGTGGAACCGTCAACACTGTCATCGGGTCAGGAAGATCCCCTGGCATAGGAAATGGCTACTCACTCCAGTATTCTTGCCTGGAAAATTCCAAGGACAGAGGAGCCTGATGGGCTACAGTCCATGAGCCTCAAAGAGTCGGACATGGCATAGCACAACACAGCAGCAGCAGCAAAACCTAGTCCAGTAAATATCCTGGGTTCAGGATAGTCTGGGTAAGATGAGCAACCCATCCTCCCTTGAAAGAAAGTCAAAAGGAGGCATGGGTGGAGCCAACACGCCTTGCAATGGGGTCAGTAACAAGCTTCCTCCCTTACTGAAGCTATTAGATTTTACTATCAGCAAGTTATTTCCAGTTAAAAATTCAATGACAGACTGAAGAGATATATGGGAAATCAGAGACTCAATCTATCCTCACAACTGCAAAGGCTGATTTAGTCTCACATGGCATGGCTACATATATCAAGATGAGACAACACCATCATTCATTAGATACATGACTAGTTTTAGGATCCAACCCTATAAAATGTCTCTGGTTTGTAAGCCACTCCAGTATTCTTGCCTGGGAAATCCCAAGGACAAAGAAACCTGGTGGGCTATAGTCCATGGACTCACAAGGGTCAGACGTAACTTAGCAACAAAACATCTCTGAGTAATTAATGATAAAAAGGAGGGGCATCAAGGAAATGATAGTACACAGTTCTGTGCTTAGTACTCTTCTGTGTTTTAATCAGGAGCAGTCTGAGGGAGAGCTCACAGGTTAGTGACCTGGCAAAGACCGCTGCCCTTAATCAATGTTCTTAGCATGTCAGAAGATAAATATAGAATGGAGTGAGGCAGTAAATTGAAGAACTAACAGAGAGATTCACATAGGGTATTTGCTACATAATATACCTGAGAAGGGGCTTCCCAGGTGGCACTAGTGGTAAAGAACCTGCCTGCCAATGCAGGAGACATACGAGACACAGGTTCGATCCCTGAGTCAGGAAGATCCCCTGGAGGAAGGCATGGCAACCCACTCCAGTATTCTTGCCTGGAGAATCCCAGGGACAGAGGAGCCTGGTGAGCGATGGTCCATAGGATTGCAAAAAGTCAGACATGACTGAAGCAACTTAGCACACAAACATATCTGAGAAAAGAGACACTGTGTAAGTTTGATAGGCAAAGGTTTGACCAAGTATGAGATGGACAGGAAAGTAGGACAGGGTGGATGACAAGCCTGCTTTGAGTCTGCAATGAAGCCATGCCCACAGTGTGGAAAGTAAATGTGACCTTGCATGGATCAAAATATTTTTTCTACATACTTATGGTTACCAAAGGGGATAGCAGGGGTGCAGGGAGAGAAGTTTGGGAAGTTTGGGATTAACGTATACACACTACTATACGTAAAATAGATAAACAACAAAATCTGCTGCATAGCACAGAGGGATCTATTCAATACCTTTTAAGATCCTAAAGTGGAAAATAATCTGAAAAATAATATACATGCATATATATACACATATACATGTACATATATGTGTGCATATATACATACACATAAATATATAAAACTGAATTACTTTGCTATACACCTGAAACTAAACATTGTAAACTAACCATACTTCAATTTTTAATTTTATTTTTTTTTCAAGATTTTCATGCTTAACTTTATTTTTAACCTTTCTTGACTATAATACAACTCATAATCTATCATATTATTGCATATAACATATTTTCAATATCATACATATATTATACTTAAAAATATACTATATACATTATAAATTCCTATTTTATATTCAGATGTTCTTACATTTTTGTACCTACATATATTTCATTATTTTATTTATATTATAAAATTTTAATATAATATGCCATACATGTAAATCATGTTATAAATTATATACTACAAACTTGATTATATATTTATATTATAATTATGCAACACAGTATACATTATTATAACAAATATCACATTAATAACATATAATAATATTATATACATCATAATATGTCATTTTAATTACATCTAAGGATATAAATAATATAATAAAAAGACAATGAAGACTGGTAACTATTACAAACTTAAGATTGAAAAAGGCTAAAAAGAAACAGTGACTAATGACCATGGTTTTAGAAAATACACATCACAACTAAATTATTAAGGTATAAAGTAGCATGAATTACGCAACCTACTGTCATACTTCAATTTTTAAAAAAACAGTTAAAGAAGTTATTTCTCAAGAGTAGTAGTCTAGTGATTGTCAGAAAAACATCGGCCAGGACATTATTGGCATATGTGTGACAAACTATGAGGGCTGTGGAGGATACAGGGGAGCTGCAGAGATCTGTAATTGACTATCATACCTGAAAGAAACACTGAAAGAATGAAGTTCATTCTGTTTACAGAAAATAAAGATGAGGAGAAATGTAATAGTCATTCAATAGAAAAAGGGCTGTCAGACTGTGGCAATAACGAGTTTCCTTGTCACAGAGCTGACAAAAATCAAAGAAAATTGGCATAAGCGACAATAGCCTGAGAGATTTATAATCACCTCCTATTCAGGCACACTTGAAATTCACTTCCTCTTCACGAACTACAATTACTTATATGATTTATATGTAGAAGGATATGCCTCATTTGCACATATTTATATCTATACACATACATGCTAAATGCATGCCCTGTTCATATTAGTCAAGTTTTTTTTTTTTTTTTTAAGTCCAAGTCCTATTATACAGTATTTAACATAAGAACATGGGCAGTTACGTCCTTGATATGGTGTTTGACTATGGTAATAAACAATAAAGATTTTCCTGTCTTGTTACTGGTGAACATTGGAATGTGTGGAATCTCATTCCCTGAAGCAATTCATTATTTTTAGCTTAAGAAAGTTTAGGCTTCCTTGGATATTGATTTACAGAAAGAAGACAAATAGAAAATTAGCTCCCATGTGAATGTGTCTGCGTTTATGATAAAGTACTCTGGACTAGATAGTATTGTCATTTCCTTAAGTGGTCATAGTCTATTATGCAAATTAATCTTCCAAGATCTAAATTACACCAAAGTATAATAGTGTAACATCTTTGTGTATTATAGACATTAATTCTTATTTATGGTATGTATATTACAACTCTGACGTAACTAATTTACATGGTTATATATTTTGCCAAGTTAAATGTGTTTGTGTAAGAATCCTTAAACAATACATGAGCTGTTCCAGAATGCTCTTCCAGGTGATCTTGAAGAAAGGAATGAATTCTAGTGGCATACGCTAGCTTAAAAAAAAGTAGCACTTTTGTGGGAGGATGGAACGTGGCATGTTCTTTTTATTTCTGTGTTCAGTCTATTTTTACTACTCCAAATACATTAGGTAGAGATGACTGGTGACATAACTGAGAGAGTACAGGTAGATGATAGATAGATAGATAGAGATAAATAGAATGATTTCAGACTCCTTTCTCTCCAAACTTTTATTTCACTGACAAGTAAGGAAGGGAGGCTCCAAGGGGTCAGATTGCTGGTCAGAGCTGAGCTCTCTCTGGATTTCAGGATTTCTTGCTCATATTTGTAATACATGGTGTTGCAAAAGACATTATCTGTTAATAATGCCCCAAAAAGAGAAGGACCAACTTCTTTTGTAACTTTACATCTTTTAATGAGGGTAAAATAATTTCTTTTCGTAAGTAAAACAGTTCTGGTCTTAGAATTTGCTACTAAAATTCAATCCAGAGTACAAGATGCCTTTGAAAATTTATAATAGAAACTCTAACAGAGTTTTAACCTACTAGCCAATATGAGTCTGGGCTATAAAACCATCGATGCAAAGAACATGGTTCATTTATCTATGATGTTATCAACACTGGCCGTAAATTAAATCTTCATACAATTTAACAAGATACAACAATACAACAGCCATTATTTATTTGTGATATATATGACATAAGCATAAAAGCATCGGGTCACCAGAGCCAGAATTCTGCATCTTTATAATTCTCTAAATTATTTTTAATTTGTCATTTGTAAGAAGTCAAAATAACATTGATATGCCTAGAATACAAAATATCTAATAGCTAGAGTCTTCTAAAATATTTCTTATAACTAACAGTAATTTATTAAGTAATAAACCTGGAAGCTCATTAATGATTCCATTTTAATTTCAACTGTAAGTGATTGATAGGAGTGCAATTTTATACCAGTAGTTAAAGAATGATTACATTTGTTTATGTCAAATAATTCTCAAGGTTTAATAATTTGGGGAATGTCACTTAGCATCCTATTAACAACAATGCTCCAATAAATTATCAGTTCTTATAAAGCATCTGATGTGTGCCCGGTGAGGCATGAGGCCTTGGTAATAGACAAAGTACAAGCTTTGCCCTCATGGTGTTCATGGTTTAAATAGAGAAAAACATAGCTACAGATAAGCAAAATGAGGTCTTACAACTATAGTACATAGGACATTTATGAGTAGGACATTTGAGGTTATACAAAGGCCTGAATCTGCGTGGCCTTTTGGCGCACTGGTCATCTGGTCCTCATTGTTTGACATCCAGACTCCTCTAAGAAATATTTCTTGACCCTCCTCCCCATATCAACATTCCTATTACATACACCCATATATTTATTATCTAGTCAGTATGGTAAAGAATCTGCCTGCCAATGCAGTACATGTAACAGACACAGGTTCCATCCTGGGGTCGGGAAGATCCCCTGGAAGAGGGCATGGCATTCCACTCCAGAATTCTTGCCTGGAGAATCCCATGGACAGAGGAGTGTGGCAGGCTACAGTCCATAGGGTTGCACAGAGCCAGACACAATTGAAGCAACTTAGCATTTATACATGCAAGCAGTCAGTACCTTACGTGGGTCTAGGATTTAGGGGTACTCAACACATGTTGGGCTAAGGAGTTATCTTAACTCATTTTGACTTAGATGCAGGTTCTCAACCATTCAGGTTGTGGATTTGGAAGAATCTTTAGTTGAGAAACGTGCTTCTGTAGAAAGAAGTCTGCAACAAAATAGTATGGACGATCAGTGAATGCCCCCTTCTCATTTCTTCAAGCTACTTGCTGGTATCTCTCACTCACATATAGAAAAAAAAAATGCACAGGAGAACAAATATATTCATATAATTTCACTTCTAAATTTCAGAGAAGCACCTTTCCTTCTTAGCCAGACACCCTGCCGCAGCTTCCTGCAAAGTAAGTTATGTTAGTTCTCTCACTCTATCACCCCAACCCTCCTCCACTCTTAACTCCATGGTCTACACACATACATCTGGGATGCTGGAGAAAATTAGAGTTGGGGACAGAAGGGAGATGTAGAATGATGTCCATGGCCTCCTCCTGGTTAATCTTGGTAATGAAGACAAAGGATGAGTTTCCTCCCAAGCTTGGGGGTGGTTTCAAATATACCGCTGCATCTCCCCTGGTATTTGCTATTCAGCAGAACCCCAGATCCAGCTGGAACTGTCAGTCAATAGGAAAGGACTGCAGACAGAAAGCAGAGGGATAAAGTGAGGTGGAAGAAGGCAAAGCTTACCTTACGTGTGCAAGGTAAAATTTCCCAGGCTACCTATTGCCAGATACTAGCTTAAAGGCGTTAGTCAGAAGCATTTTGTTTGTGGTTAACAAAAAACCTTCCCAGGATGGTAATGAGACCAAAGTAATCAAGCTATAGAGCTCTAAAGTATAGAAAGCTCATTGGTTGGCAGGCAAGGAAAACTGGGTAGATTAAAAGCCCAAATATGTCTAATCAGTGTCTTTCCTGGTGACTCAGATGGTAATGAATCTGCTTCATTACAGGAGACTTGGGTTTCATCTCTGGGTTGGGAAGATCCCTTGGAGAAGGGAGTGGCTACCCACTGCAGTATTCTCGCCTAGGAAATCCCAAGGACAGAGAAACCTAGTGGGCTACGGTCCATAGGGTCGCAAAGAGTTGGACACAACTGAAGTTGACTTAGCATGCATGCCTGATCAAGATTACCATCTCCAGTTAGTACTGAGGAAGCCTGCGAAAGGTCCTAAGAGTATCCATTGGGCTCCATCCATGCTAATGGGGACAACCATCCTGGCCTTAGAAGGCAAGTATCAACAGAGACCTAGGATAGTGCTGGGTTTTAACGCTGCCTTCCCTCTGAAAGCTCCTTGATGGACAGGGAGTAAGCAGCTTTGCATTGAACAGCCTGCAATAATAGTGCCTAGTTGAGGCTAGAATACTTTGGGATGATGTGGACTTTACTGAAATGGGAGAGCATGACTGGCTTGCTCTAAGCAGCTGGAGGGCTCAAGAATCAAGGGAAGCATGTGAAGTGTGAATTAAAGCAAAGCCCTCTTTTGCAAGCATCTGATCAGTGAGGATAAAATGTATTCTTGTTACATGCTGGAAGAATATAGCTCGCTTCACTTTTGGAGCATGTGGAAATTAACTATTTGAAAGGAAAAATTTGGAACAGAATCCCAGTCCCTCAATTCTAGGGGAGGAAACCACCCCCCCGCCCAAAAAAAAGGAAGATTAAGCAGGAAAGGACATGCACCAGTATGAAAGTATAAAATATTATTTTCTGTTGTAGGCTTTCATACTAAACCCTCTCATTAGCTCACTGAACTCTCTCCAATGAATTTCGAAAGCCTATTCACCCGCCCCTCCAGATGCCCCACTCCTTTGCAACCCATGCACATTAAAGCTTGTGAATAACCACTGTAGAAAGAGAATCAAAAAGGAGCAAATATCATTTGGGATTTGAAGACTAGCTACAGAGCTTCCTCTGTTTCTGTGAGGATGGATTGAAGAAATGGCTACAGGCTAGGGAAGAAAATAAGAAAATCCACAGAAGAGAGTGAAGACACATCTCTATAACCCAAGAAATAGGGAGCTTTGGTTGAAAGTTCCAGATAACTGAATCTGGAAGGTAGCGAGGTGCCCAGCTGTCTTCAGAGTCAGCAGATGGAGAAACAGTTTCATTTTTGGTCATTCTCTAAAACAAAGGTCTCCAACCTCTGGGTTCTAATGCCTGATGATCTGAGGTGGTGCTGGCATAATAATAATAGAAATAAAGTGCACAGTAAATGTAATGAGCTTGAATCATCTTGAAACCATTTGCCACGCACCCACTCCTTCCATGGAAAAAAATGCCTTCCATGAAGCTGGTCCATGATGCCAAAAAGGTTGGGGAACTTGCTGTAGGACATTGATTCTGAAGATCCTGAACCAATCACATAAGGATTATCAGGATTATCTAGAAACTTGTTAGAAATAAATATTCTCGGGCCCAACACCAGATCTACTACAACAGAAATTCTGGGTTGAAGTTCAGCATTGTGTTTAACAAATCCTTCTGGTTGTTTTTTTGAGGGTAAAGGACATTTTACTTACTGACAGATTAAAAACTGTAACTCCAGGTAGAGCAAAATACACATCTGAACCAAACTACAAAGAACTGGTGTTAATACACAATGTTTGAGCAATGCTACACTTCTTTTTTGGCAAAGTGCTGTATTGTTTAGTCTGTGTATAAAACTGACAATCTATGAACAAATCAGCATAAAACTTTTCTATAAAAACAGAAAAAAACTTTAGACAGTGGTTCATGAAGACAAGCTGCCATTTATGCATAGATTGATGTACAGTATATAACCTAACCAAATGTCCCTTTTGAGTTTTCAAGTTGTTGGAAACAAACAACTGTGTCCAGAAACACTTCAAGAAAGCACAGAATTACAATATCCTTCAGTCTCTAGAACTGATACATGAGTTTGAGAATCAGTGCTCACCCATTTGAAGGGGGTTGGGGATAAAGCCTGTCTTCAATACTTCACTCTCTATTTGGCATTTTTTCTAACCTATTGGCACTCTTTCTGCAAATTTCAGAGCACATTCGTGAGTTTACTAAGAAGGGCCAGCTGAGGATATTGGGCAAGTTAGAGCTCACACTTCATTTTAAAATGGTCTTAAATGGTCCGTTGACTAAAATAAGGAGTCATAGTCTACTTATGACAACGGGGATATCATGCAAGTATGAGTAATGAAAACCAACGAGGATATCATGCAAGTATGAGTAATGTCACAAATGTCTAGAGATACCATTGATTATAAGGCACATGTGAGAAGATGTTTTAAAAAATGGTGTTAAAAGATGAAAATAAAAAGGTGATGATGAATCATGACCAGCCAGAAGAGCAATATATTATTTTACAATTATAATAAACATAATCTAGGTAACATTAGTAAGAAAGTGAGACTAAGTTTGGCCCTGTGGGGCTCCCAGGCATGGAGGCCTCTCTATCCCCCATTTGTTGCAGGCCAAGATTCCAGACACTGAGACCTTCCCTGAGTTCCAAATGGCAGATTTTCAAACAGTAGCTAATCAAGGGAGGAGCAGACAAGAGATCACCTGAGAGGAGACTAAAAGGAGTGCCAGCCCTGTGCACACCCTGATCCTGTCAGAGACTCCACACTTAGCCCACTGCTAGAAAACCCCTCATTGGCTTCTCTGGGGTTGAGACATAAAACTATGAGGCAGAAGCCCAGTGTGTCTCCCTTTGCCTGGCAATAAAATAAAGCTATCCTTTCCTACTTCACACAAAACTCTGTCTCTGGGATTTGATTTGACACTGGTATTCAGAGAGGCTGAGCTTTTGGTAACAAAAGCAAAGCAAATATTCGGTGTTTTAGGGACAGCACCTAGTTCTTAGGACAAGAGAACAAATAGAAGTTAACTCGTGTGTGTGTGTGTGTGTACGTTCACTAAATGTTAGTTATTTAGTTATTTCATAACTAACATTTAGTGAACCACTTGTTGTTATTTAGTCACTAAATCGTGTCTGACTCCATGGCCCCGTGGACTGTAGCCCACTGGGCTCCTCGGTCCATGGAATTTTCCAGGCAAGAATACAGGAATGGGTTGCCATTTCCTCCTCCAGAAGTTAATTCTAGAATAACATCCAAAATGATGAGATGCTGGGTCCCTTGTCTCTGGATCTGAGACTGGAGTGAGGTAAGCCCATGTGTGAGAGGTTTGATGTCTGGATATGGAAATTAGAAAGATCCATTCAAGTCAGGGCACAGTCAAAGAAGGGACAAACATCCTAGATATTGAAATGCTGAATCAGGATGCCACTAAGGTTAAAAAAAAAAAAATGAAGAAGGTTATCCAGAAGCACCATAGAGTCATATTATATATTTTCTTCACAATTGTGCCTTTAGGTTGCTTCTTCTATCTCCACCTGGGCCCAGATAAATGTGGGGAACACGTTTTTATCCTGCCTGTGTAAAGATTTCCATATCTCAACCGGGATTACAAGCATAATTGCATACACTGGGAGTAAGGGCAGTGTTTTAGTTAGTTCAGGCTGTTCTAACAAAGTATCATAGACTGGGGGACTGATACACAATACTAATTTATTTCTCATAGTTCTGGAGGCTAGAAGTCTGAGATCAGAATGTCAGCATTCTGTTGGCTTCTGGAGAGAGCTCTCATCCTGATTTGCAGACTGCCCAATCTTCATCATATGCTTATGTTGAAAGTGGGCTAGCCTCTTCTAATAAGGGCACTAATACCTTAATGAGGGCTCCACCTTCACAGTCTAATTACCTCTCCAAAGCCATCTCCAGATAGTATCACATTGGGAATTAGATTCAACATATGAATTTGGGGGACGGGAAAGGGACACAAACATTCAGTCCATTGCAGGCAGCAATGCTTTGGAATATAGGTATTTTAAATTTGGAAATGGGGGTCAAGGAAGTGTCAGCTAAAAACAAGTCTGAATCTCTGGGCTAAGAACAACTATCTTTCCTAAGTGTATGACTTCAGTTTAGAAGATCAGTATCTGTCACTTTATCCTTTCATGGGTCACATCACACAGGGCAGGCCGGAGCTAATTTTCTACCTGGTCACATGTAAGAGGTTTCTGAGGCAGGCTTAACACAAGGTCACATCTCCCTCTCCTTGTCAGCTTCTGAGAAAGTCTAGAAATTTTGAACTTGTAGGTCAAACTGTACTCCCTGAAAAATCCAATATTTTCTATTCTGGCTAACTCTACATATTGAGACAAAACATACTATTTCTTATGAAGGTTTGGTAGGAGAGCTTTAAAATAATTGAATTAAATATTTTAAGAGTATGATATAAAGTATAACATTTTAACTGAATAAATAAACCCAATGAAAACCTTTGCTTAGCTTAAACAGCAATAATACTCAGCATGTTTCATATTTCCTTAAAAATGAATCCCATGCTACATTGGGATGAATTAAGAACAACTGCAGTGATGACATGATCCTCTACATAGAAAACCCTAAAGACTCTATCAGATGAAGTAATTAGCCTCCAACTAATAAAAATAAATTTTAAAAAAAGACTATCAGAAAATTACTACAGCTAATCAATGAATACAGTAATGTTGCAGTATATTAAATTAACACACAGAAATCCCTTGCATTCCTATATGCTAAAAATGAGAAAACAGAAAGAGAAATTAAGGAAACAATACCATTCTCCATTGCAACAAAAAGAATAAAATACTTGGGAGTATATCTACCTAACGAAAGGAAAGACCTATATATAGAAAACTATAAAACACTGATGAAAGAAATCAAAGAGGACACAAATAGATGGAGAAATATACTGTGTTCATGGATTGGAAGACTCAATATTGTCAAAATGGCTATACTACCCAAAGCAATCTATAGATTCAATGCAATCCCTATCAAGCTACCAACGGAATTCTTCACAGAACTAGAACAAATAATTTCACAATTTGTATGGAAATACAAAAAACCTCGAATAGCCAAAGCAATCTTGAGAAAGAAGAATGGAACTGGAGGAATCAACCTGCCTGACTTCAGGCTCTACTACAAAGCCACAGTCTCAAGACAGTATGGTACTGGCACAAAGACAGAAATATAGATCAATGGAACAGAATAGAAAGCCCAGAGATAAATCCACGAACCTATGGACACCTCATCTTGGACAAAGGAGGCAAGGATATACAATGGAAAAAAGACAACCTCTTTAACAAGTGGTGCTGGGAAAACTGGTCAACCACTTGTAAAAGAATGAAACTAGAACACCTGCTAACACCATACACAAAAATAAACTCAAAACGGATTAAAGATCTAAATGTAAGACCAGAAACTATAAAACTCCTAGAGGAGAACATAGGCAAAACACTCTCTGACATAAATCACAGCAGGATCCTCTATGACCCACAACCCAGATTATTGGAAATAAAAGTAAAAATACACAAATGGGACCTAATGAAACTTAAAAGCTTTTGCACAACAAAGGAAACTATAAGCAAGGTGAAAAGACAGCCCTCAGATTGGGAGAAAATAATAGCAAATGAAGCAACAGACAAAGGATTAATCTCAAAAAATATACAAGCAGCTCCTGCAGCTCAATTCCAGAAAAATAAATGACCCAATCAAAAAATGGGCCAAAGAAATAAACAGACGTTTCTCCAAGGAAGACATACAGATGACTAACAAACACATGAAAAGATGCTCAACATCACTCATTATCAGAGAAATGGAAATCAAAACCATAATGAGGTACCATTACATGCCAGTCAGGATGGCTGCTTTCCAAAAGTCTACAAGCAATAAATGCTGGAGAGGGTGTGGAGAAAAGGGAACCCTCTTACACTGTTGGTAGGAATGCTAACTAGTATAGCCACTATGGAGAACAGTGTGGAGATTTCTTAAAAAACTGGAACTAGAACTGCCATATGACCCAGCAATACCACTCCTGGGCATACATACCAAGGAAACTGAAAGAGACACGTGCACCCCAATGTTCATCGTAGCACTGTTTATAATTGCCAGGACATGGAAGCAACCTAGATGCCCATCAGCAGGCAAATGGATAAGAAAGCTATGGTACATATACACTATGGAATATTACTTGGCCATT
Source organism: Odocoileus virginianus (assembly GCF_023699985.2). NCBI lineage: Eukaryota > Metazoa > Chordata > Mammalia > Artiodactyla > Cervidae > Odocoileus > Odocoileus virginianus. The sequence goes on along the minus strand of NC_069681.1, from coordinate 57,580,494 downwards.
AAAATGAATTCATTTGAATCAGTTCTAATGAGATGGATGAAACTGGAGCTCATTATACGGAGTGAAGTAAGCCAGAAAGATGAAGACCAATAGAGTATACAAACGCATATATATATGGAATTTAGAAAGATGGTAACGATAACCTAATATGCAAAAACAGAAAAAGAGACACAGATGTACAGAACAGACTTTGGGACTCTGTGGGAGAAGGTGAGGGTGGGGTGTTCCGAGAGAATAGCATTGAAACAAGTATACTATCAATGGTGAAACAGACCACCAGCCCAGGTTGGATGCATGAGACAAGTGCTCAGGGCTGGTGCACTGGGAAGACCCAGAGGGATGGGATGGGAGGGAGACAGGAGGGGGAATCAGGATGGGGAACACATGTAAATCCATGGCTGATTCATGTCAATGTATGGCAAAAACCACTACAATATTGTAAAGTAATTAGCCTCCAACTAATGAAAAAATAAAAAATAAAAAAAAAGAACAACTGCAGTGACATGACCAAACTGGACCCATATGGAACACGCCAGAAGATTAAGCATATTTTTACTCCAAAGGAAAATCTTTAATATCTAGCTAGGCTTTGCAGCAGCATTTTTCTTTTAGAATAAATGGCTGTGGTTCTCAATTGGCTGATCATGATTAATCAAAGAATCTTTGAGGATAATTTTGCGTTTCTAGCTCTGTGAGCACCATTCAGGGGCATCTTGTGCCTGGTGAAGCTGGTGATCGCCATATAGTCCCTCTTTGATTTCAGGAGTGGGCTGGCCTTGGTGAAACTCTGAATCCTATCTGTACTCAGACTCAGCTCTCTCTCTTCTCTCGGTTTTAGTTTATACACATATCATCTGGTGAAGGTTTTATTTCCACCATTTTCTGTAGAAATCTCCTTCCCTTGAAAGAGCGGATAGGAGTATATCTACCTAAAGAAACAAAAGACCTATACATAGAAAACTATAAAACACTGATGAAAGAAATCAAAGAGGACACAAACATATGGAGAAATATACCGTGTTCATGGATTGGAAGAATCAATATTGTCAAAATGGCTATACTACCCAAAGCAATCTATAGATTCAATGCAATCCCTATCAAACTACCAACGGTATTTTTCACAGAACTAGAACAAATAATTTCACAATTTGTATGGAAATACAAAAAACCTCGAATAGCCAAAGTAACCTTGAGAAAGAAGAATGGAACTGGAGGAATCAACCTGCCTGACTTCAGGCTCTACTACAAAGCCACAGTCTCAAGACAGTATGGTACTGGCACAAAGACAGAAATATAGATCAATGGAACAGAATCGAAAGCCCAGAGATAAATCCACGAACCTATGGTCACCTTATCTTGGACAAAGGAGGCAAGGATATACAATGGAAAAAAGATAACCTCTTTAACAAGTGGTGCTGGGAAAACTGGTCAACCACCTGTAAAAGAATGAAACTAGAACACTTTCTAACACCATACACAAAAATAAACTCAAAACGGATTAAAGATCTAAATGTAAGACCAGAAACTATAAAACTCCTAGAGGAGAACATAGGCAAAACACTCTCCGACATAAATCACAGCAGGATCCTCTATGACCCACATCCCAGAATTTTAGAAACAAAAGCAAAAATAAACAAATGGGACCTAATGAAACTTAAAAGCTTTTGCACAACAAAGGAAACTATAAGCAAGGTGAAAAGACAGCCCTCAGATTGGGAGAAAATAATAGCAAATGAAGCAACAGACAAAGGATTAATCTCAAAAATATACAAGCAGCTCCTGCAGCTCAATTCCAGAAAAATAAATGACCCAATCAAAAAATGGGCCAAAGAACTCAACAGACATTTCTCCAAGGAAGACATACGGATGGCAAAAAAACATATGAAAAGATGCTCAACATCACTCATTATCAGAGAAATGCAAATCAAAACCACAATGAGGTACCATTATACACCAGTCAGGATGGCTGCTATCCAAAGGTCTACAAGCAATAAATGCTGGAGAGGGTGTGGAGAAAAGGGAACCCTCTTACACTGTTGGTGGGAATGCAAATTAGTACAGCCACTATGGAAAACAGTGTGGAGATTCCTTAAAAAGCTGGAAATAGAACTGCCATATGACCCAGCAATACCACTTCTAGGCATACACACCGAGGAAACCAGATCTGAAAGAGACACGTGCACCCCAATGTTCATCGCAGCACTGTTTATAATAGCCAGGACATGGAAGCAACCTAGGTGCCCATCAGCAGATGAAGGATGAGGAAGCTGTGGTACATATATACCATGGAATATTACTCATCCATGAAAAAGAATTCATTTGAATCAGTTCTAATGAGATGGATGAAACTGGAGCCCATTATACAGAGTGAAGTAAGCCAGAAAGATAAAGACCATTACAGTATACTAACACATATATATGGAATTTAGAAAGATGGTAACGATAACCCTATATGCAAAATAGAAAAAGAGACTCAGATGTATAGAACAGACTTGTGGACTCTGTGGGAGAAGGCGAGGGTGGGATGTTTCAAGAGAACAGCATCGAAACATGTATATCTAGGGTGAAACAGATCACCAGCCCAGGTTGGATGCATGAGACAAGTGCTCGGGCCTGGTGCACTGGGAAGACCCAGAGGGATGGGGTGGAGAGGGAGGTGGGAGGGGGGACCGGGATGGGGAATACATGTAAATCCATGGCTAATTCATTTCAATGTATGACAAAAACCACTGCAATGTTGTAAAGTAATTAGCCTCCAACTAATAAAAATAAATGGGGGAAAAAAAAAGATAAACATCTGCTGAATCAAAAGTAGTTACTCCTCAGTAGGAAGACAACTTCAGGGAGATGGCTCATATCAGTAACACTGGCAGAGAGGCAGAGTGGAAGAGGGGAAAGAAAATGGGTTTTGGAGTTACAGTTACCAGGGTATGAATTTTGATTCTGGCACCCAAGACCTAAGCACATCATAAGATTTCTCTAAGTCTCTGCTCCTTCTTCTGTTACAAGGAGTTCACAATAGCTACCTCTTTGGATTATTGTAACTTATGTGTAATAAGGTTGCAAAATTGAATTCATCCCACAACTCAGACATGTAGAGAAAAATGTAGTACTTTAATTTTATTTCATAATAATCTGCTCTTTGTTCTGAGCCCTCATTCATATTTAAAGGAAAAAGAAACAAATAACAAATACCTACATGAAAGTAAGAGTAGCAGATAAACTCTCACATATTGCTGACTTCATCTAGAAAGTAAAATGTATTTCTCTCTCAGGCAAGAATCTGCTATGGATGTGGTTTAGTGACTCTTCCAAACAGTAACTCAGAGATCCAGGCTCCCTTGTCTTTTATCTCTACCATCTTCAGCAGTCTCATGGTCACTCACTCTAGACATAAACCTCTAGCTGGTGGGTGAGGAAAAGGAATTAAAGAGGGCATACCAACACTTAACCATCCAGGTCAGGAAGGAATACCTGTTACTTATCATCACTGACTGTAAGAATGTAATCACTTACATTTCATTGATGATAACTATTCAAGTGCTCCACCCAGATGTAAGAGGAGCTAGGAAGACACCTCCCAACTACGTTCCTACAATATGGAAGGGTAGCACAGATGTTTGTCATGAATCATCTCTCCCAGAGTCTACCCTCAAATATCCAAGCACACCTTTCATACAAAACACACTCACCACCTCAAGAGAGACAATTCAGTGTTCTCCCGGTTACTGTGGCTAGCTCAGGATCCAGGGTTTCTGAATGATATGATCAACACTTCATCAAGAGGATACGTTGCTTCATTTGATCTGGCAACTTATACACTAAAAACAAATTATCTAAAGTGTATGTCTAAGTTGCTCAGTTGTGTCCGACTCTTTGTGACCCCATGGACTGTCGTCCTCCAGGCTCCTCTGTCCATGGAGTTCTCCAGGCAAGAACACTGGAGTGGGTTGCCACTCCCTTCTCCAGGGGCTCTTACTGACCCAGTGGTTGAACCTGGGTCTCCTGCATTGTAGACAGATTCTTTACTGTCTGAGCCACAAAGGAAGCCCATCTAAACCTCCCCTCATTCTCTCGAACCAACATACTTACTCAACCAGTATATACAATGATGGAAGACAGGATAACAGCCTCAGGAACTTCCTTGAATGACAATGGGATATACGTGGTGGATGCCTGTCTCCAGCAGTGACAACACCCTTCCAGGCAGACACTGGAAAGGCCCACTCTGTGGAGACAGGAAAGTTCTTTGGCTAGACCCTCGTCTGCTCTCTGGGAAGAGCCCCTAGTCCGTTGCTCTCTGTGCTCCCTGGATCCACCTCCCTGGAGATTATCCCATGTTTATTATTCTCCATGCTCACCTGGGAATTATGCCCCTAGTCCCAGGGCTCACTTCAGAGGCAGACATAGGGAATCATAAAGTGAGAAAATGCCTTCCTCAGTGACTCAGTGGGTTTTCTAGGTGGTACCAGTAGTAAAGAACCCGCCTGCCAATGCAAAAGACATAAGAGAAGTGGGTTCGATCCCTGGGTTGGGAAGATCCCCTGGAGGAGGGCATGGCAACCCACTCTAGTATTCTTGCTTGAAGAATCCCCATGGACAGAAGAGCCTGGTGGGCTGTAGTCCATAGGGTTACAGAGTCAGACACAACTGAAGGGACTTAGCAGGCCACAAACACAGTGGCTCAATATCCTCATGCTATTTGCCAGTGATGCAAACTTGGATGCCCAAAGGTTCTTTAAGTCTTGATTAGTTAAAGGCATACATCTTAGGCAGTATAATTATCTTAAAAACTTAGTAGATTTAAAAAAAAAACAAGCTATTTGTTTTCAGACAGTGCTATGTGATAGTAACCACACTCAAGAGTTCTTACCTAGACATAATTAAAATCCAAACACAAATGTTTTTGTCTCTTCACCTCCATACCCTTTCTCTCTTATCTAGTTGTTTATTATAGTCTTGAGGTTATCAGGTTTGGAATGATGCTTAATTCCTTCCCTGTACCATTTAGAGACCTCTTCAGGTCCCAGAAAATTGGAGACACAGGCAATGGTGGAACATGAGTTTTTTCACCGTTCCTAAGAGCATGAGGAATCCTTCTGCTTCGTTAGCGCTTTAGAAGAATAAGTACCCTTCTATGGGCTTCGTGATCCCATTAAATAATGACCACTTAAAGGGAAAGGCTGAAATTTAAAATTTTACATCTTCAGCAACTTTGTCCTGAGCACATAGAAAATGCCTAATAATGTTTGTAGGACAAATGCATATGAAATTCTTTCATTAGAGCAATCAGAATATATCTTTAGTTCAGTGAGTTTCAAAGTATGATCCTTGGACTAGCAGCATCCCCATGATCTGGGGACATGTGAGGAAAACAAATTCTGGGCCCTACTTCAGATCTACTGAATCTGAGGTAGGACCCCTAAATCTTTAATAAAACTTTCATAGAGTTCTGTGGCACTCTAAAGCTTAAGAACCATTACACTAGTTCATTAGCTTTTTTCTAAGAATGTCTGGGCTTAAAGCCTTTATCTGCAAAGAAGTTAAAACGGCTTTTTCCTCTTAAAGTAAAAGCCTATTGAATTTGATAAGCAAGGAATTTCCTTAGATATTTAAAAATATTTTTAATATGGGGAGCTGCATGTAAAGATTCCATGAGTTTACGAACAATGTGTTTTGAACCCTGACTTTCTGTAACTTTTCCAGAGATATCCTGTCATTGTTTCATGTACAGGATTTCCATGAAGAGTTAATGAAGTTCAGAGAACAGGTCAATAGCAGGATACAGTCTCAGATTACTCAGGCAGAGATTCCACTGCCCCTCCCACTGCCACCCCCATCACACTTCATTCTAGTGACTTCCTCATCCAGGGTCCCTATAACCTCACACCTTTCACTTATCATGAATTTGAAGTCTGAATCATTTTTACACCATCCACTGAAGAGACTATTGCCATCCAGAAGGATTACTGTACCTTTTTATTTTCAATTTTATTTAATAGATAATATTGAAGTTATCCATTTTTTTCTAATAAAGTCAAATTATCTAATAGTCTATTTATCTGGTAGGCTAAATTTAAGATTACCTAGTACAATTTTATCTGAGATACATGGCTTCAATTTACTCAGCACTGAATGTCATTCTGAGCTGACTTTATGACAGCTAATCAATATCTCTAACAGGATACTTTGTGATGCCATCATTTCTTCAAAGTAAACGTCCTAGAGTAATAGAGCAATGTCTAACATGATTTAAGCAAATATTTCAACTACAGTAATTGAAAATGTGTAAATACACTTTGCTTTGCTTTTATTATTCTTAGGTGAAATTCGTCCAGGATTATCCATTTCAGCCAAAAATACTTCGACGGTTTTGAACTTTTCCCTCTGAATCCCCATGTAAGTTGACGGGAATGACTGATGGCTTGTTTACCCAGCAACTCTTGTAAATATTACAATCAGCATTGCCCGAAGTAAGTAATAGGTGAAACTAACTACAGAACCTAAGCTTTCTTGATGGTACCCAGAAAGCTTCTCAGATTTCAATGTGTGTATGTGCTGGTCACACAAAGATCATCTTAAAATGGAGATTCTAATTCAGTAGGTCTGGAGTGGCACTAGAAATTCCACCTTTCTAACAAACTGATGTTGATGCGGCCAATTCACAAACCACACTTCCGTGTGGGCAGTCACCAGAAGGCACATATAGGGAAAGGAAGAAAACCAAATGCAAAATAATTTATAGGGAGCTATTCTGTCCTGCTCACATTCTTTATCAGAAGATAAATAGTTATTTAAAAACATTTATGTCCAGACAGGACACTGCCATTGAATTACTCTTACAAACTTAGAATTTCTGTTATTTGATGGTTTGCTGCAACAAATACTAATTTTTATTTGGTTTTGGTTGCATGTGTGCTTAGTAGTGTCTGACTCTATGGGACCCCAAGGTCTGTAGTCTGCTAGGCTCCTCTGTCCATGGAATTTTCCAGGCAAGAATACTGGAGTAGGTTGCCATTTCCTACTCCAGGGGATCTTCTTGACCCAGGGATCTACCCCTGTCTCTTGTGTCTCCTGCGTTGGGGCAAGAAGATTCTTTATCACTGTGCCACCCAGAAAGTCCAATTCATATTTAGTTTGTATTTATTAACTATCCAACTTTTAAGAATTTTTGAAGTAGTGTATTTTGATGTGGACAATTTTTTTACATTTCTGGCCAATGTAGAATGAAAGGGCGCCTACTTTTCACTTCCATACTAATATGGAAAGGAAGGTGAGTATAGGATGACTAGAGATGGCAGATTCATTTTCAAGCTTAGAAGAGTAAGTAGCACATAGATCTTTGGCTCTAGATTATTCATTGGCCCTGTAAGAACTGGAGGAGCAGTCACTCATTCTGAAGTGCAAGCTTTTTTTTTCCATAAGCACGACATTTTCTCCCCAGCAATCCACACTTTAATGATGATCACAGAGTGATGTTTTCACAGAAAATTCTTTCCAGCACACGTCTTGGCCAGTTTTGCTTGGGCTTCCAGGTATTTCTCATTTCCCTGTCATTCCAGCAGAAGTCATTCTGTTTTCTTACCTTCACAGACTTCCCACCTTCCTCTGCTCTCCCTTCAGGTTCCTCCTGATGATCCTGATTGAACAATGAGCAGTCAACTTGGACACTCCTCTTTCTTGGTAATTATCGTTATGTTGGGCTTCCATCGTGGCTCAGATGGTAAAGAATCTGCCTGCATGCAGGAGACCTGGGTTGGGAAGATGCCCTGAAGAAGAGAAAGGCTACCCACTGCAGTATTCTGGCCTGGAGAATTCCATGGACTACATGGGGTTGCAAAGAGTCAGACATGACTGAATGACTTTCAGTCACTGTTATTTTTAACTTGAGAAAGCCCCCTGGTTGGACTCTGGTCTATTAGCAAGGCAGAAACAGCTGCTCCTGGGGGTCGCCACAGCCATGATGCAGCCTGCTGGGAAACAGAGTCATGTGCAGGAGCTTGGGGTGAGGTCAGCTTGGACCCCAGACCTTGCTGACAGTTCCTCGTCACTGTGGTTTGCTGGCAATATGAGCAGGCGCTGCACCAGCCCAAAGAGAATCCTGCTGTTGTACTGCTCTGTCTCTTCAACACACACACACACACACACACACACACACACACACACACACACACTTATATCCTCTCTCCTTGGAATAATAAGGGAAGTCTTGTGACGAGATTGGCTGCATGCCATGTTACCATAGGCTATACCATAGATACTTTGGATAAAGCTTGTAAAGGAACATATGGACCTCATGAAAGAAACACCTGCTTGTTCAAAGTGGAAAACAAAGAAATAAAAGTTGTCCCACTGTTCACTGGAACCCCTAGAAGGAAAGCTGACTGTGATTAAATGAAGAAGCATGCTGGAGGCTCCGTTCTGACTGTATCCTTTCTGTCAAGGCATCTCTATTCCCTTGGTTTTTAAACAGATATCATTAAGGATGTGCTCTGTGTTTAGATTTAGGAAACATATTTAAGAAGTTCTCATACTAGGCAGGTTCCAAGATTAAATAGCTCCTCTCCTTCCAACAAGGACTGATTTTTAAACTCAAGATTTAGATTTGCATCAAACAACCAATAAGGTTAAGATTTTCGATAAGATCCTTGCACCAGTTCCCAGAGTGTGGGGCATTTTGAAAGAGAATTAGGAACTGAAAACAACTCATCATTGCTTTCAAAAGTACAATTCTAATACCCAGAAATAATTTGGTAGACAGAAAATCTGGAATAACTTAACATCAGTCCCACCAATGAACACTCAGGATTGATATCCTTTAGGATGGACTGGTTGGATCTCCTTGCAGTCCAAGGGACTCTCAAGAGTCTTCTCCAACATCACAGTTCAAAAGCATCAATTTTTCGGTGCTCAGCCTTCTTCATAGTCCAACTTTCACATCCATACATGACCACTGGAAAAACCATAGCCTTGACTAGACGGACCTTGGTTGACAAAGTAATGTCTCTGCTTTTTAATATGCTATCTAGGTTGGTCATAACTCTCCTTCCAAGGAGTAAGTGTCTTTTAATTTCATGGCTGCAATCACCATCTGCAGTGATTTTGGAGCCCAGAAAAATAAAGTCAGCCACTGTTTCCACTGTTTACCCATCTATTTGCCATGAAGTGATGGGACCAGATGCCATGATCTTAGTTTTCTGAATGTTGAGCTTTAAGCCAACTTTTTCACTCTCCTCTTTCACTTCCATCAAGAGGCTCTTTAGTTCTTCACTTTCTGTCATAAGGGTGGTGTCATCTGCATATCTGAGGTTATTGATATTTCTGCCAGCAAGCTTGATTCCAGCTTGTGCTTCTTCCAGCCCAGCGTTTCTCATGATGTACTCTGCATATAAGTTAAATAAGCAGGGTGACAATATACAGCATATGTATGCATATATGGGTATGTGTGTATATATATATATATATATATATATATATATATACTTATGTATATATATGTGTATATATATACACATATATATATATATATAGTGTTGGAGAAGACTACTGAAAGTCCCTTGGACAGTGAGGAGATCAAACCAGTCAATCTTAAGGGAAATAAACCCTGAATACTCATTGGAAGGATTGATGCTGAAGCTGAAGCTCCAGTATTTTGTCATCTGATGCAAACAGCCGACTCATTGGAAAAGTCTCTGATGCTGGGAAAGATTGAGGGCAGAAAGAGAAAAGGGCATCAGAGGATGAGATGGCTGAATGGCATCACCAGTGCAATGGACATGAACTTGGGTAAACCTTGGGAGATGGTTGGGGACAGGGAGACCTGGCATGCTGCAGTCCTTGGGGTTGCAAAGGGTCAGACACAGTTGGGTGACTGACCAACAACAACAATATGAATACACATACATAGTATAATCTAGTTTTTATAAATACAATTATATATTTACAGAAACATAGTACTTGTCCATGTAGTAAAATATGTGAAATTATATAAAATAAACTTTTTTCTGAGGAATGGGGTTCTGTTCTGTTAGTCGCCCAGTCATGCCCGATTCTTTGCGACCCCATAGACTGCAGCCCACCAGGCTCTTAGGTCCATGGGATTTTCCAGGCAAGGATTCTGGAGTGGTTTGCCATTTCCCTCTCCAAGGAATGAGATTAATAAGATTCTATTTTCTTTTTGTTGAACTGTACTTTCTGATTTTCTGGAGCTGGCATGACGCATGTAATAAAGCAACAGCAAAGAATGAGAGGAGGGAAATGGAGTACTAACCATATTTCAGGATAATTTAGGCCTGCTCTTTCAGGTCACATCAAGAGGTCCTGGAGCTCATGAAGGTGGGCAAACACTTATGTCATGACTCTTCCCTGCCAGGACACACTCTTGGATCTGTTAGGGACTCTATTGAGAGCAAACTGCTGTTTGTGAGCCAAATCCAGCCAAAAGCCTGTTTTGCAAATGAAGTTAGACTGAAACACAGTTACATTTATCTATTTATGGCTGAATGTGGTTGTTCTTATGCTACAACAGCAGAGTTGAGTAGCTGCCATGCAGACTATGTGGTCTTGCAAAGTCTAAAATATTTACTATTTGGTCCTTTACAGGATGTTTTTGACTCCTGATCTAGAGCATGTCTTAGGGCAAAGAACTTCTAAACTGTTCTGATTGTGTTCAACATGGAACCCGCTTTCTCCAACTGGTCTGCAAACCTATGTTGTCAAAATCTGAGAGATATCATTAGGCTCTTTAGCCTCAAAATTTTCCATATCATTTGAAATACCATTGTTCCAAATAAATTCAATTCATATGTGTCTGAGTTAATTGAACATAATTCAACTAAATGTGCTTTTGGAAGATTTGTTTAATGATCAAAAGAAGCACTCACACCATTCCCAGATCCTAGAAGTTGTGTTTCTGCTGGAGGAAGTAAACTTCAGAGCCCCCAAATTGAGTTGAAATTAAACTCAAGATAGACTAGGTCAAGTATGCATGAGTATTTCTGTTGTTTCAAAAGATGATGGTTTGAATAAGGATGAGCCTTGATAAAGATGACTTGAAAATCTTTAAAATTTGAGTGTCACAAGTTTTTATTCTCAACACCAAGACATGCCCCTCCATCAAGTTTCTTCCCTGCATCTTATTTATTATAGCTCAAGCACAGACATCAATAAAACACTGTATGTCAAAGTATTCACTTAAAACATACCTATTCTCCTTGAGAAGTTTTCTTCAATTTCAGTGTAGACAACCAGAGGGAAGCAAACTCAAATTTACTATTCACGAGTCCAAGTCTAAGAATCTCCATCAAGTCTGACAAAATGCATTGCTCACCCACATGTGTTGAGGCTATTAGATACTCAAACAAAAGACCAGTTCAACATCTAAGATGCTTCTAAATTGATAGATTTCGGGGTCCACAGTTAACTTCCTTTGTAGTATATATATAAACCACCCTGAAAGACAATGACCTCTTGCTCCTCCCTGCTCTATTTTATTATGACATTCTTTGCATAAGCATTTTCTTATCAGAAGGTTTGTTCCAAGCCTGCTGAGAGGAAGATTTAGCATCTGAGCTTAGCCTTCTATAGTAATTATCTGTTAGCCAAGGTATTAATGTCCACTTCAATAGCCTCTAGTTGATACAAAAGTAAGAAGATTGCGACAGAAAATCTAGGAAGACTTCCATGGAAATATTAAGGTAGTATCCAGAGTTCTTATGGTTTAGAAACTTAAAATTTAACATGAAATTATTAAAAGTAATTTTTAAAAATAACAGATTTGCATTAAGCTATGCAGTTGATGTGAATTATCTCATATATTCCTCCCACACTTTTATGAGGAAATTTCTATTATTGTCTGAAGTTTAGATTCATTAAGATGATTAACTTTCTCAAGATCTTAAGTTAGTAAAAGGTAGAGCAAGAACTCAAAGCCAGCTCCATGTGATCACATTACTGGTGTTTTACTGTCTCACACCTCCCCACCTTTGCACTTTCCCATGTGTTTCCCTTCTGGCTGACTCCGTATTTTCTTTCTGTTATACAAGACTTTTCTATTAATTTTTAGAAAAAAATTAAAATGAAATAACCTGAGTATGGAGGTAACTGGGTAGGTTTAAGGTAAGTTAAGAGTATTTAGATAAACTCTTATGATTTCATGATATTGGAACAGAGTGTTAGCATGTAGGGAGAGGGAATGCCTCAGAAAAACTTGATCTGAAACATTTTTGAAACTTAAAAGCAGTCATTTAAAAAATAATAAGCAATTCTTTTCTTTTCAGATAGAGCCTAGAGTTAATCTTTCTTTTGGAAAATTTACTTAAATGGACATTTAGAGTTTTTTCCATTCTTGCAATTATTGAATTATGCAATTCCATAAATGCATCATCTATGCCTACATGGTATGGTGCATTCTTGGTTGCTAGGTATATGTGCAACAAAGCACTTGATGATAAGAACTTAGGAGAGGTAACCTGATTCACATTTCATCTTCTCTTTGTACTATACTAGAGAAAAAAAGTGAATCTGGTGCTGTGCAACCTAAGTGGGATTATTTGTGTTTATTCCAGATGAAATAAACCATATTATAGGGTAAAATACTCTTTCATTATTGAGGCTGTTTTGCCGAGACTGTGGGGCCAGGTTGGGCCAATATACGTGAGAGGTGGAATTTCACCTTTCCAGATTTTCCCACTGTAATTTGCCCTGGGAAAGGGTTAACGATGAGGTGGGTCTGGCTTTGGGGGAAATGGCCTTCTTTATTCCCCCTTGGGGTCCAGATGTTAACTGGCTCTAGAGGCTAAGGCAGCACATTGCTTGCAGTGTTCATGATGGTGGACGAGTGTCTCTCTGTCTCTGGTAGCAGCATGTGGTGGGTTCCCTTACCTACTGCTCTCCACCCGGGTACCCTTTCCCAATAAAATGTCTTGCTTTGTCAGAAAAAAAAAAAAAAGAATTAGAATGCCTGTTTGGATTCTAGGAATAGCCACATCTAATAGCAAATTCAAGGGGCTATCCATAAGATTTTGTTTTTAAGGCTTCAGTAAATTCAGTGGCCCTGTGAACAATTGCAGAGGGACCACCTCTGAATGTGACATGGTGTTCTTCCTTGAAGTGGTGTGGATGTATGTTGGGCAGGTATAATATGGGGAGAGGAAACCATCACCCTGCAGCCTGGATTAGCCAAGCAAAACTATTGCAAGGATCAACCACGGTTAATATGGCAAGATGAATAGAGGAGGAAGAACCAAAGAGATTCGATCTGAAATGTGCATGAGATGGTACCACGGGGGTCCCTAGAAACAGCCTGGAGATACTTTGGGGAGGAGACATTCTCTAACCATCGGGTGACTGGACTATGTTGAAAACAAAAAAGAAATGAAAGTTATAGACCATTGAGACCTGGGATTTATGTATTGTAAGGTGACAATAAAACAGTTTTTTTTTTAATTGAGGTACAATTGATTTACAGTATTAGATCAGTTTCAGACACATAGCATAGTGACTTGATATTTTTATAGATTATACTCCATTAAAAGTTATTACAAGATAATGGCTGCAATTCCCTGTGCTATACAATATATCCTTGTGGCTTACTGTTTTATACATAGTAGTCTGTATCTCTTAATTCCCTAGCTGTGTTTTGCCTCTCCCACCTTCCCTCTCTTTAGCAATAGGCTGCTCTTTACCAAAGACTTCTGCTATTGTGGTGGCAAGCCCTGGGTAGCCTGTACCTGACTTCCGTCAGGCCCAGTGGTGACTTCCTCACTCAGGGGTCATTGTGTTCAATGCTATATAAGGAGGCAAACTACTTCATAGGATAACTGGAAACATACTTCCAAATGAAGACCAATCTATCTCCCACATCCATGTAGTGACCTCATGGGGGTTCCTACAAACAGCCTGGAGATACTTTGGGGAGGGGACAATCACCATCAATCAGTCAACAACCACTGGACTATGTTAAAAATAAACCAATAGAAAGTGACAAATTATTTGGTAATCATAGACTGTTGAGACCTATCACCCTCCATGGGATTTAAAAAGAAAAAGAAAAAAAGGACAGGGAACTCCTTCAAAGAAGCCAGTGTTCTTTGTGGTATATATGTATATATAAATGTGACATATACACTTGTGTGTGTAGGTATATGTGTGTATATGCCCATATATTCAACCATAAAAAAGAAAGGCAATCTTGACATTTGCAAAACACAGACGGACCTTGAGGTCCATTTATTTAATTAGACAAAGGCAAATACTATATAATCTCACCTATATGTGAGGTCTAAAAACAGATTGGTGGTTACCAGAAGCAAGGAATAGGGGGTGGTGATAGAAACTGGTGAAGGAAGTCAACAAAGTTATAAACTCCCATATATGAAATAAATGTTATGGAGATGTAATGCATAACATGGTGACTATAGTTAATAATACTGTATTCCACATTTGAAAGTTGCTAAAAATCTTAGAAGATTTTATCACAAGAAAAAAAAATTCTTGAAGTTATATGTGGATGGATGTTAAATATGTTACAGGGGAAAGCCAGTTCTGACTCCATGTTGAAACTGTTTCTTTGATTTGCTTTCCATTGCTTTGTTATTATAATGACACATAATGGCCTGCCTCAGAGAATCCTGCCCCTTTGCCTGACTGTTAAGCTAACTTGCCTTTGTTCAGAACCCTGTCCATCTGTAGATGGCAGGAGAGAAGAAATTAACACATACCCCTGCCTGAGACTTGCCATTCTAAGAGATATTTGTAAGATTAATGGCTTTTTCACTTTGTTTCCTCACTTTCCCTCATCTCTGATCCATAAAAGAATCTGGAATCCAGACCCCATAAGATGGTCATATTGAGACATTAGTCTGCCATCTGCTCAAGTTGTATTACTTACTTCAACACCTCATTTCTGATTCATTAGCCTGTCATGCAGCAAGCAGAGGGACCTTGCACTCAGTAACAAATAGACTTATTGTGATGATCATTTTGCAATATATGTAAATACAGAAATATTACAATTGTATACCTAGAACTAATATAATGCTATATGTCAACTATACCACAATTTTAAGAAAAGAAACCAGTGTTCCAATGCAAACGTACCCCCTTCATTCCATGCCTCTTCCCCCAGACTCCTCTTCCACAGAGGTTCATGTAAAACATTCCTTACACTCAATGAGTTTGAGAATAAGGAATTTTTATTACTGTGTCAGAAAATTGGTTACAGATTCCATGTGATATGTGTTGATATCTTCCATTAGTTTTTTTTTCAGTAAATATTTATGAAACCTCTCTTTTTACTAATTACTACATTAGGGATTAGGAGATCACAGTGTTTGCTTTCATGTTGCTTATGGGCTGTTTCTGAAAAGATTTACGACAACATATATGAGTGACTATAACACAAAACAAGGCAATTTGGGATCACAATATAACAGAGATCATAGAAAGATGGGGAAAAAATGGATGGTACTGATTTCCTGAAGGAAACTGCTTTCCACTCAGACTTTGAATTTCTTTCTATGGGTTCTGAGCATATAGAAGGAGTTAGGCAGAGCAAATGCATTGCATATATTCTGTAGATGTTTTCTTTTTAACTGGGGCTAAACTTGAAACTTTTCCTATAGGTTTTCATATAAGAGAATTGAGAGAGTCAATTCCTAAGCAGGTTGATAAGATGTCTGGGGGTCCCCAAGGAGAGAAGGGTCTGGAATTCTCAAGGAGGAGGAAAGGACAAACTTTTTTTGTCTACATTCCTTAGTCTTAGTCAATTACACAACTCAGTTTAAGCTCTGTACTAGGGATTATACAACAGCAGTGTATCCTGTTTGAGGACAGTTTCTCCTTCCTGAAAACCTTCTGACTAATCCTGATATTTTAGAATGTACATTATGGGAGTGGGTCTGATAGGATCTTTCTATTGTTAAATTCTAATCTTGTTTCCTAAAATGTAAATTGTGGGAGTGAGTCTGGTAAAATTTTCACAAACTTGAGACATTCTTTTGATTCATTGTAAAAACTAATTAAAAGGTATATAACTCCATTGCTAACATTAGCAAGGGGGCACTCTCCATTCGCCTTCTGATGTCTGTGTCAGAAGCTTTCTCTATCTCTTTTATACTTTAATAAAACTTTATTACACAAAAGCTCTGAGCAATCAAGCCTCGTCTCTGGCCCCGGATTGAATTCTTCTCTTCCGGAGGCCAAGAATCCTGGGGTCTTTCATGGTTCAGCAACAAACTTTCAGAATCTGAAAATCAAGGAGGATGTTCCGTTCAAGTGTAGCTTTGTAAAACACAAAAAAATTGAAGCAAATAATTTTTCTGAGCCCCCCCCCATTTTTCCTGTTATGACTTTATAAAAGGATACAGAGCTATAATGCAAGGAACTTGAAGTATATGCCTCAGAGCAATTAAAAATCTTGTTAGAATTTCTCTCAAATATGAGCTATTTTCAGTATGTTCACCAGTTGGTGTCCTATCCATCTAGCAGTCTTTTAGCTAAATACCTGATTTACCTGGAATAAGAATAGCAAAGCTTTAATAAACTGTGAAGATTTGAAGAACGGACTTTGCCAGAATGTCTGCTACCATTCATCAAGGACCTTGTCCACCAAGTAACATGTATATAGAACCTATATCTATCTCAGAAAAAAGGATCTTTGGATTTCCCCCGGCAATTGCATAGTTGTTATTTGAACTTCAAAATTCTATTATGAATGCAAGTGAAAAAAAATATGTTAGGCTTATGATAATGATTGATTGCTTCAGCTATTAAGAGCAAACAAACAGAAATACAAAACCATAACTCCAAACCTAAATCTTTAATTTGGCCCCTGTGGAACATTTAACTCCACAGAAAGATGGATTAATCCTCTCCTTGAGTCTGCTAGTATGAATAGATTTCAAAATACTCTACCCTCTCTACCCATGTAGCTTAAAAAAAAAAAAAAGCAAACTTGATTAACTGATGAGATTTTTAAGCTTGTGAATGCCTACAAAATACTAGTTTTGTGGTAGTTGATTTAGAGAAATGTCCTCAGATAATAATTAGCCCCGTGGTTCTACCTGCTTATCACATATGCTTCTGTTTCTGAGAAAAAGAACCAATATTTTAAATTCTTTCCTGTATTTCAGGCACTGTGATAGGTATTGAGCATATAATGGATGGAAAACTCATCTCCTGTTCACCCAAAACTTAAAGTTACCATCCAACTCGCTATAATCAGAAGTGTGGCTTGAATTTCTCCTAAGATTAAAAAGAAGTTGAGCCAATGTAGCCAAACTTCTAATTTTTAATTATCATGAATAGACCTGTTCTGGGATATAGTAACAAAATAAAGTTACCAACACAATCACAGAGCCCACCAATTCCAGTTTATTAGCTATGCCCAGGTCCTTTCAAAAATGTTTCCTTCTCGTCCCCAAGAAGCCATCTCTTTCTCTGATCCCTAGCCTTTAAAGAAAGTGGGGGAGGGGGCTTGCCTGATTGGTTCTGGAACTCATTTCCCTGCTTGAACAGATCTACTCTTCTGGCAGTTCTTTGGGTCAATGCACGGCCCCTTTTGGGTTGAGACCCTCAAACAATCTGTACTTCACTAGCCTGGCTCAATTTTCAGTCTGATGCCCTCCAGGTCTTGCCTTTCTTAACTCAATTTGTTGTATAATCCTTAAGTGCTTATAAAAAAAAAACCCTCTTTACACACACACACACACACACACACACACACACACATTCCCTACCTCTCTGATGAGCCTTCTTTGCTCCACAATAAATTAGGATACACAAGTATATATGTTTTCATGATATATCAGAAGAAAATAATGAAGCATGCAGTTCATGCAAAAATATTCCTATCAAGCACTGTATGTTCACTTTGTCTGGGATGAATTTTTAAGTAAGGTTTTAGAGATGTGGGGAAGTCTAGAAGGGAGAAATAGTTTCTGGTACAAAATCCAAGAATGGGAAATGGAATGGAAGTGATTTAAAACACATGATTTCATTTTCCATGAGCTTTGGAGATAAAAACTATTATGTCTCTTTATTTTAGGGTCAGAAAAATGACACATTTCACCAAACAAAAAGGCAACAGGAAAACATTTTTAAAGAGATAAAGATTAAAGAAGAAAGCAACTGAATGACAGTATTGTTTTTGGTTTTGCTTTTAAGAAAAAAGTAAAGCAGAAAGATAACTGCAGGTTGTTACAGAATTAGCTGATAAATTATGCCTCAGAAGAGAAATCTGTGATTTAGGAAAATGCTTATAAGAATTTCTTCTTATAACCTGACCTGACCACTCTCTTCAGAGCACACTCTATCTCTCCTTCAATCAGCAGTGGCTCCATCGAAGTCGGCTTTGTATAAATATTAACTCATCTTCAAAGAAACATGCAAGTACTCAATTCAAACCTATTTGGCTTTTCCAGGCAGGCAATGGATTATAACTATCTGCTTGGTTCTCTTTTGCTGCCTCCCTGTGACCTTCAGAACTGAGATAAGTAAAACCCTAGAAGTTCAGCCTTGACCAGTTTCTCAGTCTTCTCTGGTCTTCCTAGCCTTGTAAGGAGCCTGAAGCTAACAGCACTCTCTCAGCTTCTGTTCAGAATTGCTGCAGGCCTGGATCTGACCATAGAGTCTAAGAAAGAATTGGGATTCATAAGTTACTTCTTTGTCCCTCCCATTTCATTAAATGTTCCTGTTGACTAAAACAACAACAAAAAAGCATAATCTAAAAGTTGAGAATTATGTTTATTTGGCAGACTTGCTGAGGACTTAAACCTGGGAAACAGAGAGCTCTGAGGGCTGCTCCAAAAAGGTAAGGGAGGAGCCAGCATATATAGGAGTTTTAGAAAAAAGAAAAAAAAAAAAGATTAATTACTGTTGGTTAAAGAAAAGCAGACATCTCAAGTTAATTAATTTTGTACTTTTCCATGCACGGGAAGATGCAAGAATCTGGGCTCACTGAGATCATTCATTTGATATGTACGTTAACCATCTAGGACCCATATCCTGCTTAACTCTATCCAGAATCCCTTCAGGGTGCCCAGTTGGGGGCAGTAAACTACTTCAGTAAACAACATAATTTGTTTACTGATATAGCAGGCAGCTTTCATTTTCTATGTGGCTTCCCTGATGGCTCAGCAGGTAAAGAATCCCTGTGCAATTCAGGAGACCTAGGAGAAGAGGGTTCAACCCCTGGGTGGCGAAGATCCCCTGGAGGAGGAAAGGACAACCCACTCCAGTACTTTTGCCTGAAAAATCCCATGGACAGAGGAGCCTTGAGGGCTAAAGCCCACAGAATCGCAGAGTCAGATACACAAACAACAAGCATTGTTTGTCCACAGCCCTCAACTTCCCTCTTCCCCATATCATTCCACAGGCAGAATTTTACCTATGAGCCCCAACCTCTATGTGGGTACCTGCTTACCTGCTGACTGAACTTTCTTACATGCAGAGACAGATCCTGCCAGATCCCCACCCACTACTGTGGAATTCTGCCTCTTCTCTAGTGTGAATTTCTCCCAAACCTGCTCTACAAGTTTCTTCCTATCATTTGTTTTGCTTCCCATTTCAGACTGGGTTCCAGATTCCACCTTCTCAAACTGGCCTTCTATAGCACCGACAGAGCAACATAACTGTTCCTCCTGGAATCATCGAATCATCAGGCTGAGCTTTGCATTGTTTCCAAAGCCTTGCTGCCAGGGCTTTGTAGGATTAGCCACACTCATAGATATGGAGTGACTCTTAGGGATCATGCTATACAAATAAACAGTCTGAGATCATACACTTTGCTTATGCATTTTATATAAAGGAGTTGTTCTTTAGCTGCTTAGTAATGTCCAACTCTTTGCCACCCCATGGACTGCAGTATGCCAGCCTTCCCTGTCCTTCACTCTCTCCTGAAGTTTGCTTAAACTCATATCCCTTGAGTAGGTGATGCAATCCAACCACCTAATCCTCTGTCACACCTTCTCCTCTGTCACCCCCTTCTCCTCCTGCCCTCAATCTTTTCCAGCATCAGGGTCTTTTCTAATGAGTTGACTCTTCACATCAGGTGGTCCAAGTATTGGAGCTTCAGCTTCAGCATCAGTCCTTCCAATGAATATTCAGGACTGATTTCTTTAACATTGGTTTGATCTCCTTGCAGTCCAAGGAAGTCTCCAGAGTTTTCTCCAACACCACAGCTGGTAAGCATCAATTCTTTGGCACTCAACCTTCTTCATGGTCCAACTCTCACGTCCACGCATGCATGACTACTGGAAAATCCATAGTTTTGACAATATGGACCCTTGTTTGGCAAGTGATGTCTCTGCTTTTTAATATACTGTTTAGGTTTTTCATAACTTTCCTTCCAAGGAACAAGTGTCTTTCAATTTCATAGCTGCAGTCACCACCCACATTGATTTTGAAGTCCCATACAAAGGAGTACTCAAGGAAGACATATGTGTCACTAGATATATCTGATCCTATGTATCTCCCAAGACCAGCAGCTTCCACTTTAGACTGTAGTATTGTGATTAAAATGCACAGGCTGTATTATCTAATATTAAGGGCTATAGAACAATGGAATTAATTGATATTTATTTCCTCTAGGCTGTGGAAATCTGACATATCAAATAAAATTCGCGCACAAGTTGGGGAGAAAAGGTGCTGAGTACTAAAGAACATGTTCCAAATGTTTGGCTTCACACTGTCAGAACTACAGGACTCATCTGGGACTCAAGCTGGACTCTGAAAAATCCAAACAAATCCTTCAAACTATATAAGAGAAGAGAAAAGTAAACCAGAAGCAAAGATTCAGAGGGTGTGATCCTTTGGAGAAGCAGAAGCCAGAATGATCCAGACTAATTGGAAAGGGGCTATGTGTTGGATCAAGAGAAGATGCCAGTGAAACTTGTCAGAATTTGTGTTAAAAAAAGACTCCCATTGCCACAGAGAACCTGGGGAAATGCCTCTGGGTTACGAAGAGGAATAAGAACTCATGAGACCAAGTTATCTCTGTGGAGCATCATCTCAAATGTAACATGGAACTCGAACTTCAACCTTCTGAACCTCACTTATTTTTAGTTACTCCTTTCAGTTCTAAAGTAGATATAAGACAACAAGTGTTGCCAACACTGTGTGCCTATATTAAGAAAGGGATGTAAAACTGAGAGAGTGAACTTCTCCTCATTAACTATATCATAGCAACTTATATGCAGAGTACATCTTGAGAAATGCTGGACTGGATGAAACACAAGCTGGAACCAAGATTGCTGGGAGATATACCAATAACCTCAGATATGCAGATGACACCACCCTTATGGCAGAAAGTGAAGAGAAACTAAAGAGCCTTTTGATGAAGGTGAAAGAGGAGAGTGAAAAAGTTGGCTTAAAGCTCAACATTCAGAAAACTAAGATCATGGCATCTGGTCCCATCACTGCATGGTAAATGGATAGGAAAACAATGGAAACAGTGGCTGACTTTATTTTTCTGGGCTCCAAAATCACTGCAGATGGTGATTGCCACCATGAAATTAAAAGATGCTTTCTCCTTGGAAGGAAAGTTATGACCAACCTAGATAGCATATTAAAAAGCAAAGACATTAATTTGCCAACAAAGGTCTGCTTCATAAAGGCTATGGTTTTTCCAGTAGTCATATATGGATGTGAGAGTTGGACTATAAGGGAAGCTAAGCACCAAAGAATTGATGCTTTTGCACTGATGTTGGAGAAGACTCTTGAGAGTCCCTGCAAGAAGATCCAGCCAGTCCATCCTAAAGGAAATCAGTCCTGAATATTCACTGGAAGGATTGATGTTAAGCTGAAACTCCAATAGTTTGGCCACCTGATGCAAAGAGCTGACTCATTTGAAAAGACCCTGATGCGGGAAAAGATTGAAAGCAGGAGGTGAAGGGGATGACAGAGGATGAGATGGTTGGATGGCATCACCAACTCAATGGACGTGAGCTTGGGTAAACTCCAGGAGTTGGTGATGGACAGGCAGGCCTGGCATGCTGTGGTCCATGGGGTTGCAAAGAGTCAGACACAACTGAGTGACTGAACTGAACTGAACATTGTAATAATATATACTGGTCAGTGTCTTTATTTCATAAACTTGATTTCACTGCAGCATCATGCTTGGTTTGATTTAGGGAAGTAATATGTGTGATCTTGTTTAGGACTAATCATATGAGTCCCATCTGAACCATCCAAGTTTTGAGTTAATACTAATGCACCCAGGTTGGTCTCTCACAAGCAGAAAGTAGTTCCTGGATTTCCAGTTGTCAATAGTACCAAGACACACAGGTACAACCCTAGTGCCTGTGTGCACGTGTGTTCAGTTGCTTCAGCTGTGTTTGACTCTTTGCAATGCTTTGAACTGTAGCTTGCCAGGTTCCTCAATCTTAATACTGGAGTTGGTTGCCATGCCCTCATCCAGGGGATCTTTCTGAACCAAGGATTAAACTCTTGTCTCCTGTGTCTCCTGCACGGTAGGTGGATTCTTT
The DNA here is from genome assembly GCF_023699985.2 of Odocoileus virginianus. Lineage (NCBI taxonomy): Eukaryota > Metazoa > Chordata > Mammalia > Artiodactyla > Cervidae > Odocoileus > Odocoileus virginianus. Next base: position 57,558,010 of record NC_069681.1, on the reverse strand, counting down.
TCCGCTGTGCCACCAGGAATGCCCAGGTGACCCTAGGATCACAGTCTATTTTCTCTTCTGTTCTCTTCTTTGCCTTAGATTGCAACTGAACTCAAGTGCTCTGCTGAAAACTTGAGTCCACTGTTGAATCCCAGGCTTCATGCATCAGACTGTGACCCCTGAGTTATTCTCTTGTCAACTCCTCAACCCTGGAAACAGGGCACAGGATCTATGACCCAGGCTCAGACTAACATCCTAAAAATTGTTGCCAGGAGACTTATTGTTCAGTTGCTCAGTCGTGTCCAACTCTTTGTGACCCCATGGACTGCAGCACACCAGGTTTCTCTGTCCTTCATCATCTCCTAGAGATTGCTGAAACTCATGTCCTTTGAGTCCATTGGTGATGCCATCCAACCATTTAATCCTTGGTTGTCCCCTTCTCCTCCTGCCTTCAATCTTTCCCAGCATCAGGGTCTTTTCTAATGAGTCAGCTCTCCACAGCATGTGGCCAAAGTATTAAGTTTCAATTTCAGCATCAGTCATCCCAACGAATATTCAGGGTTGATTTCCTTTAGGATTGACAGGTTAGATCCTTGATGTCCAAAGGACTTTCAAGAGTCTTCTCCAACACCACAGTTCAAAAGCATCAATTCTTTGGTGCTCAATCTTCTTTTTGGAAGAACTCTCACATCCATACATGACTACTGAAAAAACCATAGATTTGACTATACAGACCTTTGTCAGCAAAGTAATGTCTTTGCTTTAAAATATGCTGTCTAGATTTGTCATAGTTTTTCTTCCAAGGAGCAAGCATCTTTTAATTTCATGGCTGCAGTCACCATCTGCAGTGATTTTGGAGCCAAAGAAAATAAAGTCTGTCACTGTTTCCATTGTTTCCCCATCTATTTGCCATGAAGTGATGGGATAGGATGTCATGATCTTTGTCTTTTGAATGTTGAATTTTAAGCCAAATTTCTCACTCTCCTCTTTCACGTTCATCAAGAGTCTCTTTAGCTCCACTTCATTTTTTGCCATAAGGGTGGTGTCATCAGCATATCTGGGGTTATTGATATTTCTCTCAGTAATCTTGATACCAACCTGAGCTACATTCAGCCCAGCATTTCTGATGATGTTCTCTGCATATAAGTTAAATAAGCAGGGTGACAATATAAAACCTTGATGTACTCCTTTCCCAGTTCTAACTGTTGCTTCTTGACCTGCATGCAGGTGTCTCAGGAGCCAGGGAAAGTGGTCTGGTATTCCCATCTCTTGAAGAATTTTCCATGTTTGTTGTGATTCAAACAATCAAAGACTTTAGAGTAGTCAATGTATGTTTTTTTCTGGAATGTTTTTCTGGAATTCTTTCTTTTTCTATGACCCAACAGATGCTGGCAATTTGATCCCTGGTTCTTCTGCCTTTTCTAAATTCAGCTTGGACATTTGGGAGTTCTTGGTTCACATATTGTTGAAGCCTAACGGGGAATTCTGAGCATTACTTCATTAGCATGTGAAATGAGTCCCATTGTGTGGTAGATTGAACATTGTTTGGCATTGCCTCTTTTGGGGATTGGGATGAACTGACTTTTTCCAGTCCTGTGGCCACTGCTGAGCTTTCAAAATTTGCTGGCCTATTGAGTGCAGCACTTTCACTGCATCATGTTTAAGGATTTGAAATAGCATAACAGGAATTCCATCGCCTCCCCTAGCTTTGTTGGTAGTGATGCTTCCTAAGGCTACTTAACTTCTCACTCCAAGATGTCTGGCTCTAGGTAAGTGATCACACCATTGTGGTTATCTGGGTAATTAAGATCTTTTTTGTATAGTTCTATGTATACTTGCCACCTCTTTTTAGTATCTTCTGCTTTTGTTAGGTTCATACTGCTTTTGTCTTTTATTGTGCCCACCTTTGCATGAAATATTCCCTTGGTATCTCTAATTTTCTTGAAATATATCTAGTCTTTCCCATTCTATTGTTTTACTCCATTTATCTGCATGGTTCACTTAGGAAGGCTTTCTTCTCTCCCCTAAATATTCTTTTGAACTCTGCATTCAGATGGGTATATCTTTCCTTTTCTCCTTTGCCTTTTGCTTCTTTTCTTTTCTCAGCTATTTGCAATGTCTCCTGAGATAATCCTTTTGCATTTCTTTTTCTTGGGAATGGTTTTGATCACCACCTCCTGTACAATGTTATGAACCTTCATCCCTAGTTCTTCAGGCACTCTGTCTATCAAGTCTAATCCCTGAATCTATTTGTCACTTCCACTATATACTCACAAGGGATTGGATTTAGGTCATACCTGAATGACTTAGTGGTTTTCCATACTTTCTTCAATTTAAGTCTGAATTTGGCAATAAGCAGTTCATGATCTGAGCCACAGTCAGCTCCTGGTGTTGTTTTTGCTGACTGTAAAGAGCTTCTCCATCTTTTGCTGCCTGATTTCCATATTGACCATCTGATGATGTCCATGTATAGAGTCTTCTCTTGAGTTGTTGAAAGAATATGTTTGCTATGACCAGTGAATTATCTTGTCAAAACTCTGTTAGCCTTTGTCCTTCTTCATTTTGTACACCCATGTCAAACTTGCCTGTTACTCCAGGTATCACTCAACTTCCTACTTTTGCATTCCAGTCACCTATGATGAAAAAGACTTATTTTTTGGTGTTAGTTCTAGAAGATCTTATAGGTCTTCATAGAACTGTTCAACTTCAGCTTCTTCAGCATTACTGGTTGCAATGTAGACTTGGATTGCTGTGATATTGAATAGTTTGCCTTGGAAGCGAAAAAAGATCATTCTGTCATTTTTGAGACTGCACACAAGTATTGCATTTCAGACTCTTTTGTTGACTATGATAGCTATTCCATTTCTTCTAAGGGATATTTGCTCACAGGAGTAGATGTAATGGTTATCTAAAGTAAATTCACCCATTCCAGTCCATTTTAGTTCACTGATTCCTAAAATGTCAATGTTCACTCTTGCTGTCTCTTGTTTGAGCACCTCCAGTTACTTTGATTCATAGACCAGGAGACTTATAGGGCTTTTCTCTCAACATAAATTTACTAACTATTAATTAACCTCAGTAGCAAAGTCTTTAATAGTTAATTTCTCTCGGCCTCAGGAGAATGCTTCTGTTTCTCCCCTTCCCCTAGAATGCAGTGAAGGTTCAAAAATGTTTGCAGCCATGTTCACCATATGGACTACACACTTATGTTATATACACAAGTTGTGATCTCACCACTCTCTAACCTGCTGAAAACCCTCATCATATCTTGAATTATTTTCCTAGTTGTTGAAGAAAGAAAAACATACAACCTAAAAGTTTAGAATTATGTCCTATTTGGTGACCTAACTGAGAGCTATGGCCTGGGAAGGCAGCCCCTTGGATAGCTCTAAGGAACTCTTCCAAAGTGGTTAAAGAGGAGCCAGGATATATGAGCTTTTGCTAGGGGAAAAAATATATAGTCAAACATCAAAAGATTATTGCTAATCACACAGGTGCAAAAAACAGACATCCCATCCTATGTAGTGCTTTTCTACATATGGGAAGATGGAAGAATCTGGATTCATGGAAATTATTCCTTTGATATGCATGTGTGTTAGTTGCTCAGTTATGTCTGACTCTTTGCAACCCCATGACTGTAGCCTGCCAGGCTTCTACATCCATGGGATTTCCCAGGCAAGAACATTGGTGTGGGTTGTCATTTCCTTCTCCAGGAGATCTTCCCTACCAAGGGATTGAAACTTGCAAGCAGACTCTACTATCTGAGCCACCACATAAATGTTTAAGGCCAGTATCCTCTTTTTCTCTCCAATTGAATTCCCCTCCAGGTACATGTTTGATGGTTGATGGCTTGATGGCAAGTGACATTCTTTAACCGAAACAGCAGGCGACATTCTTTGTCCATTTAGCGTAAAGCCACAAACCAAGCCCATGCCTGTTTCTCCCTTAGCTTCTACACATTTCTCTTTGGTTCAGCTGTTGTTTAGCTGCTAAGTCATATGTGGCTCTTCTGTGACCCATGGACTGGAGCCCACCAAGCTCCTATGTGCATGGGATTTCCAGGCAAGAATGCTGGAGTGGATTGCCATTTCCTTTTCTAGAGGATCTTCCCAACCTAGGGATCGAACCTGTGTCTCTGGCATTAGCAGGTGGATTCTTTACCATTGAGCCATCAGGGAAGCCCATTGATTCAGCTGACAAGGATCTTATCTCAACACAGTACAATATCTCATTAAAACCGAACCCTTATAAAGCCAATTGCTTAGGGTTTGAATACTTCAAATAATTTCAGGCACTTAAAGCCTTGTAGGATAGCTTCACATCAGTAAGACATTCCCCAAAATTCTAGCATCTCTCAAAATAGGTGAAAGTTTTCCTACACAAAGTCAAAGATTCAGATCAGACTCTATCACCCTAGCTTTCCAGTGAACACTGGCAGAAATTAAATTACTTTGTCTTGACCTAAAGGAGAGGCTGATGCTCAGCACTTTCCTTTTAGAGCCAGAGTTCACATTTAGAGATGTTCTAATTTCCCTTTTAGAGACGTTGCTTCTTATCAGCAATTCCGGTTCCTGACGAAAGAGCTTTGCTATGTTACCGGCCGGGATTGAGCTTCCACAGAACAGCTGGAGAAGCACGTGTTGATTGCAAGAAGGCAACACCCAGGCTGCTTTTTCAAAGCCTGATTTTGTGATTTCATCAGATTGTTGTGAGGATCCTCAATCATTAATGAGCAAAATGCTCAGGAAATATTCTAATAGTTGTGCTATTTGTCTGTCTCTGGGACTAACTTCTATAGTCCCATATTAAATGCAGCTTTAAATGGAAACATTGGGAATAGGCTTTGGGGAAAACTCACATATCAATTGATATAGTTTTCTGTGCCTCAGCACACAAGTGTGAATTTCTGGTATAATTGATTTTTCAATCTATTTGATTTGGATGGTAGAGAAAAGGCAACCATTTACTTTTAAGAAGAACAAATATTAATAGCTGCCTTGCTGGACTTTTTCACATAAGTACAATTTTTTTTAGAAAAGGAAAATTTCAGCTTTTGATAAAATCATTAGGTTGATCATGATGTATTTCAATTATTTCACTTTCACCTAGTAAAAAATTTTACTAAAGATACTGTTTGAATTTGAATAAATCATCTTAAATATAATACTAAAACTATCTTGTAAGCTCTGTATATTATGTTAGCCTTGGAGCATTAAGCTGAGAAAGGGAATTAGTTTGATTTAGATGGCTTAAGCCAAATCCAATTTTTAGATTTGTCTGTAAACACAGGATCATGGACTATTTTTTGAAGACTGCTATGTTTCTATGAAGATGATTATACCACAATGAAATGACATTAGATAACAAGATAGGGAAAAAGTAAATCTCACATATAAAATTGATCTTGGTATTTATTACAGGTTTGAAACTATACAATCCTCTTGCTAACTTTAAATCCTATTTCCAGTTTAATTTGTTGTTATATACCTAAAAGTGGGGCAAGATATCACAGAAAGAGTAAAGAGCTAGTAGCTCTGTTTTTGCCTTTATTCATCAAAACAGGTGCTCAATCCCCTTGAATTGCAGGATCACCCCTCAGAGACTGGACACAATGTCCGAGGATATTTTAGTGTACTATTTTATGATATGCCCTGAAAATTATTATTATTTATGATAATACCACCTAGAGCCTTTCACTAATACTCAAATGTAAAATAGTGATTTATCATCACAATAAAGGTCCAAGTTGCATGGATCACTGTTGTGTAGTAAAATGGATAATGTTTCTCAGTATCTTTGTCCTTCAGACCTTGTCTTGAGTTAATCATGAATCTACTTCATTGGATATTTTAAACGCAAACATGGTTGACCAAGAATCCAAATAATAAGTCCCAAACAAAAGGGTACTAGAATGACACATAAAGCACTATTTTAAACCTGGTATAGAGCAAGTAGAGTAGTGTTTTCCTTGAAGTTTTCTACAGGAAAGGCCCAAGACATTTTCATGATTCTGCTTACAAATGTGAACTTTTTTTAATAGCCTCTGGCATCAAATCCCAATAGTAAAGGAAAACCCGAAATATGTATGATTCTATTGTATAAGTTAGATCTTGACAAAAAGTAGTTTCAGTTACCTCTGCCATTGTTCTTCCTGGCAGATATCTGCAGTGTGGGAGACCCCCAGGGGGATGTAGGTGGACAGCTTTTGTAAAACTTCTAATACTTCACCAATGGGACTGTTCTTTTAAGGACAGCTACATGGAAAAGGAAGCTTCAGTTATATTGAAAATCAGAGCAGTAAAGAAAGAGAAAAGCATTTTCACTGGAAGATTCAAGAACTGCTCTAGTAGGTGGGGATGTCTTTGGAGAATTCAGGAGTTCAGGGGCTGACTTACAAGTATTTGAATTATGGGAGAAAGTGAGGTGAGGTGATTCCTTACCTTTGTCCATCTCCTGACAATATTACCCAAATAAATAAAAGCTTAAATTTATAAGATGGTCTAGCATGTTGATTTTGCGTGAGGATATTCTTGACCAATGTGTAGGATTAGAGAAAAGAAGCTAACGTTTGTTCGTTTTTTTGTCTGTCATGGTTGGACATTGTATACATAGGTAATCTTATTTATTTCTCATGCTGAACTTGTGCAGAAAATACTACGAACTCCATTTACAGTTGAAAAGCCAAGGCTTAGGAAGATACATAATCATAAAGAAAGAGGATCAGAATTTTTCTGGCATGGAGCTCCTGCTTTTTGTTGTTATTGTTATGCTTTGCCATTTCCTGAAGCAGTTGGAATAAACTACATTTAGTATTTGGCAGGGGCAGTGCAATGAATGGTCCAATGGTCCTGGGAATGTAGCAGGTCCAGAGAAGGTGTGTCCAAGGATGGATAGGTGGTTAGCTGGATGAAAGAGTATCTTGCTTCAACACACACATTTTTTTTTTTTTTTTTTGTAAAAAGTTGTATATTCCCTTTGCTGTTAAAAAAGAACAAGGATTTGGAGTGCTTATCTTCTTTTCAAAGATCAAGGGTGAACTATCTACAGGGAAGGCAAGAGAAAGAAGCCATTTTCCACATCTAGGATTCAATGCATCATCCATCTTAAGCTGAGTGAGACCTTTGTGTTTTCTCGCAGTGATACTGATGCCTCAGCAAGTGTAAAGAGCTTCTTCCTCCACTTCTGCTTGGAGAGTAAAAGCTGAAGAAGAGCCCCTCATCATGCTGGGATAGGAATCCCCTGAATGGGATTCTATAACTTCCTCATCATTAGCTGCACTCACCATATTTACACCATATTTACAGCTCCAGGGGACCAGCTATACTGTGGGCTATGTACATGATGGTGCCTGAAGTTGGGCAGTCTGCAACCTCCATAGCCAAAAATGGGGACTGGCAGTACTGAAAGGCTGAAACTTATTCCTATATTTGAGGCCTGAGCCATGGTCTAACAGGGGACATCCTCGAATGTCCAGTGTATCGGTGGGGGCAGAGGGGATAAAACTATCATAAAGATACAGCTTCCAGTCCATGCTGGGGCCTTTACTTGCCCCTTGTCTTATATCATTCCTACCTCTCAAAAAGAGTTACCCAATCTTGGTCCTCTCCCAAGAATCTATGTGTCACTGCAAAGTTGACTTTGTCTAAATGAGAGATGAGTAATACAAACTCTCATGACTTCCAAATCTCCCATTTTCCATCATCCACAGAGGGCTGTAAACATGAGGAAGAGTCTCATCATCTCCAAAATGAAATCCTGCACCTGTGGGCTTAACTCAATCCCACTTTACCCTCTCAGAACTCCTTTTTCTATATTCTATTTCTCCCATTACACGGGTCTTGATCAGGTTTTATATAAACATGCCATTGCCTCCAAACTGATCTCTCAAATGCCAGGATTTTCCTCTTCCTATTTATTTTCTAGCCTACACTAGAATTATCTTCCTAAAAAACATACTGTATCATCTTGACTCTTCAGTACCTAGCATTTCATCAAGACCCTTCACAATTATGGCCATACTTTTGCAGAGGCATAAAGCAGCAAATTATTATCTGAAGGTTGCATAGTTTCCATCATTTTGAGACTACACTGCATATTATTTCTTTTGAATTCCCAGGGTTAATCTCCAGAACATAGACAACCAACAAATATTTAATAACCAAAATTTATGCCATTCTCCATACTTATCTCCCTAAGCTGAAGTCTTCTTTCTCTCTCTGCCACCAGAGTCCCATTCCTAAGAATATTCCTGTCACTTCCCTACTTATAAGCCTTCGATGCGATTTCATTGCATAACTAGAAACCTCTCCATCCTGATTTCCAAGGTGGCCATATTTTTTTCCTTCATTGTTTATTTCCATTAAGATATTCCTGTCCATCCTGAGAGCATATATTATGGATTATACTTCAGTAGCTCCCCAAATACTCCAAACTATTTAATTTCTTTATTTCTATAAACTATGGTCATATCATAGATTTCTATTTTCACCCACATCCGCCAATTACCATCCTACTCTTTCTTCAAGGCCCAGTTCAAATCTTACCTCATTTAAAAGCTGACCCAGATTCTCCTAAGCAAAATTAAACAACCTAACCCATGCTGTGATAGCTCCACATCTATACTTTTTACTCCAAAGAGAAATTTATGGCTTAAATTAGAATTATTTATGTTTGTTCCCCAACTAGAATGTAAATTACCAATTTATATAAACCATATCTTATCTGTATATTCTTCAAAGCACCTATGATAGTACTGTCAGCATAATAATTTCTCAATAAGTATTTATCAGTTTGAATTTGAACCTGTTTAAATCTGAATGGTTCATGAGCACTTTATTGTAGTTAGTATTAACAACAGCATTGGAAAGGCACTGTGTATTTACAAGGAGTCTTATCTATTTATTGGTTAGGTTTTATGCACACACATTGGGAAATGACTCACCCAAATTTTAGACATTACAAGAGAAAAAACAGTGGTTTAACAAATGTGTCTGCATGCACATTTTGAGAACTTATTCCTTCATTCAATATTCATTCATTCTTCCAAAAGCAACACCACTAAGTATGAATAAAAATATTCTTACAATACTGTACTCACAGTATTCCCTCAGCTACAAATTTTTCTGAAGCTCACCTATCGTTAACTCCTACCCAGGTATCTCCTTGGAATATGTGTTCCTTCTCCTGTTGTAACTGTTATTTTTCCATGTCAGTTTGATGTACAAATATCTGAGTCCAAATTATTTCAAGATATGCCTGAGAGGGTATTTTTGGATGAAATCAGCATTTGAAAGCATACTGACCTCCCCAACATAGATGAGTATTATCCAAACTATTCAAGGCCCAAAGAGAATAAAAAGGTGGAAGAAGGGAGAAATCTTTCTGCCTGACTATGGGGCTGGGACATCAGTCTTCCACCCTCACTCTGGGACTTAAATCATTGGCTTTTCTGCATCTTTAGATTGTAGAGAGCTGATCATGGAACTTCTCATATTCCACAATCATGTGAGTGAATTCTTTATATTAAATCCAGATAGACAGACAAACAGTCAGACAGATGGACTGACTCCTATTGGTTCTTTCTGTTTCTCTGGAGAACCCTAATATACCTGTCCACACCCAACTCACCACCTAGGTCTTGGATTTTTGTCAGGGTTCTCAGCTAATTACTTCCTGATCCTCCTGCTTCCTATTCTCCTAAGAATTTTTAAATTCTCTCTTCTGATGTTTTAGCTCAGAGGGTTGTGATAGGTATAATTCTAAGATTGTCCCCAAGAGTCCCATCCTCTGATGTATATGTTTAATATAATTCCCTCCTGTTTAATATGGAAGAGATCTTAGGGGTGGTCTTGTCACCTCCACTTTCTCAGATAATCACGATGGTGTGATCACTCACCTAGAGCCAGAAATCCTGGAATGTGAAGTCAAGTGGGCCTTAGGAAGCATCACTATGAACAAAGCTAGTGGAGGTGATGGAATTACAGTTCAGCTATTTCAAATCCTGACAGACGATGCTGTGAAAATGCTGCACTCAATATGCCAGCAAATTTGGAAAACTCAGCAGTGGCCACAGGACTGGAGAAGGTCACTTTTCATTCCAATCCCAAAGAAAGGCAATGCCAATGAATGCTCAAACTACCACACAATTGCACTCATCTCACATGCTAGTAAAGTAATGCTTAAAATTCTCCAAGCCAGACTTCAGCAATATGTGAACCTTGAACTTTCAGATGTTCAAGCTGGTTTTAGAAAAGGCAGAGGAACCAGAGATCAAATTGCCAACATCCGCTGGATCATTGCAAAAGCAAGAGAGTTTCAGAAAAACATTTATTTCTGCTTTATTGACTATGCCAAAGCCTTTGACTTGTGTGGATCACAACAAACTGCAAAATTCTGAAAGAGATGAGAATACCAGACCACCTGACCTGCCTCTTGAGAAACCTGTATGCAGGTCAGAAAGCAACAGTTAGAACTGGATATGGAACAACAGACTGGTTCCAAATAGGAAAAGGAGTACATCAAGGCTGTATATTGTCACCCTGCTTATTTAACTTCTATGCAGATTACATCATGAGAAACGCTGGGCTGGAAGAAGCACAAGCTGGAATCAAGTTTGCCAGCAGAAATATCAATAACCTCAGATATGCAGATGACACCACCCTTATGGCAGAAAGTGAAGAAGAACTAAAGGGCCTCTTGATGAAAGTGAAGGAGGAGAGTGAAAAAGTTGGCTTAGAGCTCAAGTCTAGTCAAGGCTATGGTTTTTCCAGTGGTCATGTATGGATATGAGAGTTGGACTAAAAAGAAAGCTGAGTGCTGAAGAATTGATACTTTTGAACTGTGATGTTGGAGAAGACTCTTGAGAGTCCCTTGGACTGCAAGGAGATCCAACCAGTCCATCCTAAAGGAGATCAGTCCTGGGTGTTCATTGGAAGGACTGATGTTGATGCTGAAACTCCAATACTTTGTCCACCTGATGCGGAGAGCTGACTCATTGGAAAAGACCCTGATGCTAGGAAAGATTGAGGGCAGGAGGAGAGGGGGACAACAGAGGATGAGATGGTTGGATGGCATCACTGACTCGATGGACATGGATTTGGGTGGATTCCGGGAGTTGGTGATGGACAGGGAGGCCTGGAGTGCTGTGGTTCATGGGGTCGCAAAGAGTCGGACACGACTGAATGACTGGACTGAACTGAACTAGTATGGAAAAGAGCAGTGAATACAATGGGATAGCCACTCTTGTTGTTTTATCAGGGTATGCAGGACTCTGCCATAGCAAATTACAGAAGGACTACCAGACCTACAAGTCCATGTTGTGAATGGACCATGTGTCTACAACCTGAGGGTGGCCTCTAAGTGTTGACCCTGATCCCATGCTGACAGCCAGCTAGCCAGCATGAAAACAGGGAACTCAGTCCTATAACCCTAAGAAATTAACTTCTGCCAACAACCTTAATGTGCTGGGAAACAAACTGAACTTTAACTGAGAACTCAGTCTGGCTGACACCTTCCTTTCAGCCTGATGAGACCTTGAGCAGAGGATGCAATTAATTATAAACTGTGCTTAGGTTTCTGACCTAAAGAAATAGTAAAACAATAAGCAAATGGTGTTTTGTGTGTGTGTGTGTTGTTTTAAGGTAAAAATTTATATGGTAATTTATTGCATAACATAGAAAATTAAGACAAGAGTGCAAGGAATTAACACTTGTCAGTTTAGTTAGGTACCTGCTACAAGTTAGTTATTGAATTAGGCACTGTACACAAATGGCCTCATTTAACCTTCACAGCAACCCTCTAAAGTAGGTTTGGTCATCTCCATTATATGGAGTAAGTAAATAGGTATTTTTTAATATATAATAAAGAAATTGAAACTGAGAAAAGCTAAGGAATGCAAAAATGACATAGCCAGGAAGAGATTAAGCTGAATAAAATATATCTTGTAATGTCAAGGGTAATTTCTGTTGTAATACATTCACTTGAAAATGTAACAGGTCAGAAATATAAAGTAGCATCAAATAAATTAGACAATCAGCATTAAGGAAATAAACTGGAATAAAGAATGAAGTATCACTTCAGGCTGAGGTGTCAAGGGGGAAACCTAATGGAAAAGATGAGATTTCAAATGACCTTTAAAGGGGGGTGGGCTTTTCCAAGTGGAAAATAAGATGAGTAGGGTAGTCCAGATAGAGAAAATGACAGGTGTGAAGCTCTGAGAGTCAAGTTCATGATGCTCATATATTTAGAGAGAAGTTGTTAGTGCCAAATATTGAGAAATGGGCAAGAAGAGTTAGATCTAAACAAGTTCATGGCATTATGATGAAAGTAGTGTGGCCTCTGAAATCCTTTGAGTACTGTGTAAGATGAAAATGATTTTTTTAATATACATTAACATAATGAAGTGACAAAAATGTATTATCTTAGTAGCTAATAAAAAATACATTTCTTTGGCAGGAACAGAAACAAAATGTGTTTTGTTAAAAAATATATATTTATTTTAATACTTGATGGAGCATGTGTGTCCTTAGTGCTGATATCAGCTGATACCAAGCATTCAGAAAAGAAGGAGAAGAAATGATTTATCACCTCATACCTCTCAGAATGACTATCATCAAAAAGAACACAAATAACAAATATTGGTGAGGATGTGGAGAAAAGAGAACCCTCATATACTGCTGGTGGGCATGGAAATTGGTGCAGCTATAGTGGAAAAAAGCTTGGAGGTTTCCCAAAAAACTAAAAATAGAGCTACCATATGACCAGAAACTCTACTCCTGGGTATATATCCGAAAAGGAAAACACACAAATTTGAAAAGATACATTCACGCAAATGTTCATAGCAGCATTGTTTACAATAGTCAAGATACAGAAGCAACCTGTGTCCATCAACAGATGAACTGATAAAGAAGATGTGGTATATACTCCTCCATAAAAAAGAATGAAGTTCTGCCATTTGCAGCAACATAGATAGATATGGAGGATATTATTCTAAGTGAGAAATAAGTAAGGCAGAGAAAGCAAAATACTATATGATATCACTCATATGTGGGATATAAAATACAAAACAGACCAGTAAATATAAGAAAAAAGAAGCAAACTCATAGATCCAGAGAACAAACTAGTGATTATCAGCGGGAAAAGGGAAGATGGAGGGGGAACACAGGGATTGGGGATTAAGAGGTACAAACTACTCTATATAAAAAAAGCTACAAAGAAATATTGCACAACATGGGAAATATAGCCAATATTTTATAATAACTCGAAATGAAATATAAACTTTAAAAATTATGAATCACTATATTATACACCAATAACATAAAATATTATACATTAACTATAATTCTATTTTTTTTAATCCAACATTATCTGTGTAAAATATCAGAAGAGTAAGGACAAGAGGAAGACCCATAAAACTGATGAAAATTAGATTACCTGCAAAAATAGAAGAATCAGATGGGCTTCAGAATTTAATCAGTAATACTGAGTATCAGAAGTCAGTGAAACAACATGTTCAGGTCAGGGTATTGAAAATTATCTTGAATTGCTAGTTCTATACCAATCAAACCAATCAAGTATGAGTGGCAAGAAAACCAACAAAGACAGTCTCAAATATGGTGGACATTCTGCCTGAGACCTGCCAAGTTTTTGTAATCAATAGATGCCATATCTACTCAGCTTGTTGTCACACCAAGAGCCATACCGTTCTTGTGGGCTCCCAGTCTGTCCTCCAGGAGGTTTTGCTTTGTCAGCTGTCCTCCATGGTCCCCTGTGGAGTGGGTGTTGTGTCTATGTCCTTTGCAGGGCCCTCAGCCTTGGCAGCTCACTTTCTCCTTATATAAGTTTAGGGAATCGAGGGTGGCTGCGGAGCAGGGTCTCTCAATCTGGGAATTGTTGACATTGTGGGTTGTATGATTCTTTGTTGCGGGAGCTATTCTGCACATTCTAGAGAACATTTAGCAGCACTCCTGGCCTGTACCTGATATATGCCAGCAGCATTCTCCGACTTGTGACAATCAAAAATGTCTTCCAAATGTCCCCGGGAGGCAAAATTGTCCCTATTTGAAAGCCATTGCCTCTGGTTAATAGTTTTTCCCATGAGGCTTACAGTTTCTTTGGCAATAAAATTCTCTCAAAAATATGTAAACTATTGACCTATTTGTTGCCAGTCATGTCCAGACACCAGTAACCAGGCAATAAACCCCAAAGTTTGTTTATAGACATAAATTTCAAGCTTGATTTCTTGGCTGCCCTAGAGCCATCATGGTTGAGTGGGAAGGCAAAACCGGAATCCTAATGAATGACAGTGGATCAAAGACTCCTTCAATCTCATGTCCTGCAGCTTGTAGTCCAGAGAACAGCTGGTTTCCCATTCCTTCATGACATTCAATTTCTGGGTTCTGTTTCCTTTCATCTCTGCTTGCAAACCAGCCAATTCTTATCTAAACTCATGTCATTCTTGTAATACCTTAGTCAATAGCAGCCAAACCAGATGTTTACTCTTACTCTTCTCAAACACTTTTTGAGAGTTTTAGCCTCAGTTGGCATATGGTGTCCTCTAAAGTGGTCATAAATAAAAGTTCAGAATAAGTGCTCCAGTATAACTGGTCTCCATAGGGTTCCACCCAACCACTAAACCACATATTTTAGGTTTTGCACTTCTACAGTAGCCTACTTCAAGGTACCAATTTCTGCATTTGTTGGGGTGGATTAAATGCTCTGATGAACAGTTCCCAAATCCCAGTGGCTCAGCACAATATACACTTGTTCCCTGTTCTTATCATGATCCAGTTTGAGCCAGTGTGTGTGGTATGTATGTCCACTCTGTGGGACATCTGCCTATTTCACTTAGGCACCCAGGATTCTCCATCTGGGGGTTTTCTACTCCCCCAGGTCTTCAGAGTCTTCTAGCCTTTTCTATTCAGCTGATGAACAGAGACGGTTGCACATAGAAGATGCTTATGCACCAGTTCCCAAAATGTGCACATCACTGTCGTCCCTGTTCTACTAGTCACAAGTCTCTTATGTGGTTCTTCTAACTATAAAGAGCCTGGAGATGTAATAACTATGTGTCAAAGAGGAGGAGAAGTGGAATATTGGCAAGCACTAGCAGCTCTGACACTAAGGCCAAAGTAAAATAGAAATTCAGAAGGCTCCAAGACAAATATGTTCCATAACATAGAAATCTAATACAAGGGTACATTAAAAAGATCTTAATGGATCCAAACACAACAAATTATTTGATTGGGAAGCTGAAAATTTTATTAATATGTAAGAAAGCATGTATTTCTTTTCTCAACAAGAAAAAGTAGTGAAGCAATAACATAGGAACAAATTAATCTAGAAAAAAATAGCATAAAAATAAAACTAGGAATTTCAGGAGGGAAAAAATAACTGTACAAAATGGTCATATTCAAAGAAATTAAGCGAGTTATAACCTCCCTGATTTTGAGGAGTTTGATGAGGTGAAAAAAAAGAACAAAAAAGATGTCTTGGGACTTCCCAGGCAGTCCAGTGGTTAAGAATCCACACTTCTTCTTCATGGGGCTGAGTTTGATCCCTGGTCAGAGAACTAAGATCCTGCATGCAGAGAAGAATGACCCAAAAAAGTCTTGAATTTGATAATGAAATATGTCCTTTGTGTGTGTCACAAATTGAGAGATATAGGGATATACTTACTTTCTTTCTCAATAAGTCCTAAATCTCACTATTTAACAGGGAATAATGCTTACACTTTTTGGGCTCCAAAATCACTGCGGATGGTGACCTCAGCCATGAAATTAAAAGATGCTTACTCCTTGGAAGGAAAGTTATGACCAACCTAGAGAGCATATTAAAAAGCAGAGACATTACTTTGCCAACAAAGGTCCGTCTGGTCAAGACTATGGTTTTTCCAGTGGTCATATATGGATGTGAGAGTTGGACTGTGAAGAAAGCTGAGCACCGAAGAATTGATGCTTTTGAACTGTGGTGTTGGAGAAGACTCTTGAGAGTCCCTTGGACTGCAAGGAGATCCAACCAGTCCATCCTAAAGGAGATCAGTCCTGGGTGTTCATTGGATGGACTGATGCTGAAGCGAAGAGTTGACTCATTGGAAAAGACCCTGATGCTGGGAGGGATTGGGGGCAGGTGGAGAAGGGCATGACAGAGGATGAGATGGCTGGATGGCATCACTGACTCAATGGGCATGAGTTTGAGTAAACTCCGGGAGTTGGTGTTGGACAGGGAGGCCTGGCGTGCTGTGATTCATGGGGTCGCAAAGAGTCGGACACGACTGAGCAACTGAACTGAACTGAACTGAATGCTTACACAATAATGTATGGTAAACAAAATTATTTGCTTTAAAATGTTTCAACACTAAAGAAAAAATACAGAAGATTGGATTATAGTTACAGAATAAAAGCTAAAGATTTTTACATTTCACAATGTAAATGATTATTCTACATATGAGTAAAGAAAATCATATGACAAAGGTCCAAGTATTCAGAATGATGAATATTCTGACACTTGGGCAGAGGAGAAATTACTACAGTTAAGCAAAAAGTGAACAACAGGGCCGACAGTGCTCACCCTAAGCACTGTCATTCCCAATTGTTCTTACTCTACGATGAACGTTATTATGTCTAGCAAGGTTTCCCAATGACATTTCCCTTCAGAGTTTTGTTTATCAATAATTATCTGCTATTACCTGAATTTAGAAAATCCAGGACTATTGTGAGAAGTAGGCAATTTCCCACCAATTACATCTTTGTGTGAAAATGGAGCTAGTGACTGGGAGATAGTAATAGCATTGGATTAGAACTACCTTTGTAAAAGCCTCACTCTGTAGGGCTCCTTCTATCGTTCAGATAATGTAGCCTAGTTATTTGAGGTCTGAGGCTTATCAAAAGAGACAGAATTAATCATACTGGGATGTGTGATATGGCTTGGAGAATGGACATTACTCCACTAAAATGAAAAAGGCAAAATAATTTTCTGTGGGCTTTTGAATCCTAAGGTTACCCTCCTGTTCCCCCTACCGTCCATCTCCAGCTTAAAGCTCAAAGCAATCACCAGATTTTAAAGTGAGGGGGGAGGTAGGGGGAGCCGTCTGCACCTGGAAACCATTTTCTTGATTTGTGCTGGCTGGAGTCCTGGAGATACAACAGCAAGAATGCCTCTCTGGGATTTCTTTGAAATCTGGGCA
This sequence comes from Odocoileus virginianus, assembly GCF_023699985.2. Classification (NCBI taxonomy): domain Eukaryota; kingdom Metazoa; phylum Chordata; class Mammalia; order Artiodactyla; family Cervidae; genus Odocoileus; species Odocoileus virginianus. Next base: position 57,540,849 of record NC_069681.1, on the reverse strand, counting down.
GGATGATTTGTCTGAAGGGAGGGACTGGGGGATGAAGGGTGGGGAAAAATTCATTCCTGGTTGCCACATTGTTGTTCTGCCATGGAGGAGCTTGGCCTGACTTGGGTTTGAGTCAAAAGGAAGAAATCAGCCAGGCAGTCTCAAGTATGCAGGAATTTGCTGTCCTGAACTTGCCAGTTTTTCAAACATAACTGCGTTTTGTATCCACCGTAGGGGGTTGCCAGCATGAAGGATCACACAGTTCTGTGTTGAAGATCTTTCCAATAGCTGTGCAAATTACAATGTGTTTTCATCTGCTTTAGTTCATTCAGAGGATGTCAAATAATTATCTCTTTGCTTACATTACCTGGAAATGCACAGTAATAAGTGTGTTTGTGAAGTTTCCTTTGTGGTGTCACTAACACATATTTGGGAAAAAAATTTTTTTTTTCTGTTTCTGCAGTCTAGTGAGTTCCAAAACATGAAATGTACTTTGCCCAAGAAGGAGGACAAAAAAATTCAACAGGATGAAGTGATATTCTTAGTTGACATGAACATGCCTGTACAATTTTACACAGTAGTCATCATCAAGGAATTTGTACCTTTGTGTTCCTATCCTCATGCGTTGCAAAGCTATACAATTAGTTTTTAAAGACACTATCATAAGAACTTTTTCTGGAGTACCTACTATATGCTAGGGGCTTCCCAAGGAGCACTAGTGGTAAAGAACACGCCTGCCAATGCAGGAGACACAAGAGACTTGGGATTGATCCCTGGGTCAGGAAGATCCCCTGGAGGAGGGCATGGCAATCCACTCCAGTATTCCTTCCTTGAGAATATCATGTATAGAGGAGTCTAGGGGACGACAGCCCATAGGGTCACAAAGAGTTGTACTTTACTGAAATGACTGAGCACACACACGTGCACTATGTGCTAGAAACTTGAAACACATTTCTAACCCTCACGATAAGACTGCTCATGACAAGTACTAACATCTGTAATTTAACAAGGAGAAGACACGCTAGGAGAAGCCAACTGATTCTTTGAAGATACGTAGCTAGGAGGGCTTCCCAGATGGTTCAGCAGTAAAGAATTCGCCTGCAATGCAGGAGAATGCACAAGATGTGGGTTCCAAACCTGGGTCAGGAAGATCCCCTGGAGAAGGAAATGGCAACCTACTGCAGTATTCTTGCCTGAAAAGTCCCATGGACAGAGGAGCCTGGTGGTCTGTAGTCCAAAGCGACACAGAGTCAGACACGACTGAGCACGTGCAGCTAGTAAGTGGCTACTCCCAGATTTGCACTCAGGCATGAAGCCAGCAGCGCTCAGGCTCTTTAGAGAAGGCTTTCTGTTATACATCATTTTACAAATGTCTTCATTACAGCAAGTTTTGACCTAAACACCATTTGTTTTGATCTTATACAAAAGAGGCCACCTGGTCTGGTATTTAGGACCAGAAGACTTGGGTTTGAGTTTGACTCCACTACTATGACTTACTGACTCTAGGCAAGATCCTTAATTGACCAAGACATCAAACTTCTCCATCTGCAAGATGGATATAATTAAACATGCGTATGCTACAATGCCACTATTTGAATGAAAATTTAGTAAGAATTCAATGACTCTACAAGTGAAGTTGTGCTTCTATAAACTTAGAAAAATTATGCCAAGGGAAACATAAATAATAAGTATAAATCAAGTCTTTTTGATCATCTCTTCCAATATTTTCCAACATGTACAGACCTCTACATATTTTATCTACTTTTGTTCTCTTAAAATTTCATAGATATTTACTAGTTAGCCAAAACCCCAATTCCCTTTTATGCTGACACAATCACCAGCAGTTCTATTCATTAATTCCTTCTTTCTTTTTTCTCTCTTGCATTCTTTCATTCATCCTGTCATTGTTCAATTTAGAATGTATATTGAGAACCCACTATGGGCTAACCCTAGTGCCAGCATCTGGAAATATAGGTACAAAAGACCCAGTTTTGATCCTCAAGAAGTTTGCCTTCTAGAGGGAAGAGAAGAAAGCAATGGTTTATATCCAGGATCATATAAGTGTTGATGGGCTCTGAACAGTGAGCTGTGTCAGTACTAAACACTGACTGGTGGGCTCTGAAGAGCTTGCATCTAAAATGTGACTTGATGGATGAGTGGAAGTAAATCAGGCAAATAAAGGTGAAGCAGAGGCAGAGGGCATCACAAAAGGAAAGAACAGTATGTGCCAAGGCACAGCACCATTAAAACGCAGGATGCTCTCCATTACCTGCAGGTCATTCAGGCCGTCACAAGCACAGGGCACAGAGGCAAGTGACAGGAAGTCTGAGAAGCTCACGTTCCAGGGAACTCAAATGATCACATGAGATTACACAAGAATTCAGATGTTGGTGCCTGCATGCTCAGTCACTTCATTCATTTTCGACTCTTACAACCCTATGGACTATAGCCCACCAGGCTCCTCTCTCCATGGGATTCTCCTGGCAAGAATACTGGAGAGGGTTGCCATTTCCCCCTCCAGGGGATTTCCCAAACCCAAGGATTGAACATGTGTCTTGTGTGTCTCCTGCTTTGCAGGCAGATTCTTTACCCACTGAGCAAACTTCAAAGCCCTCAGATGATGGTAAAAGTCCACAGATGACACTTCTGTGCTCAAAAGTAAATATGCTGCGAAGAGGACAGGAGAGTGACCATAAATTAGGAAAATATGCAAGTGGTTGGTTTTTCTGAGAATTCCAATCAGGGGCCACTCTAATTTGATGACTTGAATTACAGCATATCCATTGACTGTACCATCAGCTGGAGAGCAGTGAAATGTCAACACCCTTACAAAATGAGACCCGTGTAGTTTAACAAAAAAGAAATTAATGGTAGAAAATACTGGATGTAGTGGATTTCATGCATATTGACTTAAAGTGTGAGAGTTAAATTTTTTCTACTGAATGGACAATACAGTAGATTTGGCTAGGTAACAGGAAGGAGCTTTGATAGAAGTTGATGCAATTTTTATGAGATAAGCACTTCTGAGTTGAAAGATGTTACCATGCTTTACCTACTAAGTACTGCAGAAGATGGGCAAAGGAGAGTAGTGACAAGAAATTGCCTTTCTCAAAATACTTATTTTCTAGTGTGCCTGACTAGCTGAAATGAGATTTTTCAAAGCTTGGGTACATAGAACTTCCTGCAGAAGGTATATGAAGCCTTGCTTTACGCAGAGTGAATGTCACTAAAATAAAATCCATTCTGTACATGTATTGCAGTTAAAAGGACTCATTCTTCTGAATGAATTTAACTTCATGTAGCTATGAAATTAAAAGATGCTTGCTCCTTGGAAGGAAAGCTATGACAAACAGAAACAGTATATTAAAAAGCAGAGACATCACTTTGCCAACAAAGGGTTTATATAGTTAAAGCTATGGTTTTACCAGCAGTCATGTATGGATGTGAGAACTGGACCAAAAAGAAGGCTGAGCACCAAAGCATTGATGCTTTTAAACTGTGATGCTGGAAAAGACTCCTGAGAGTCCCTTGGACAGCAAGGACATCAAACAAGTCAAACCTAAAGGAAATCAACCCTGAACAACCATTGGAAGGACAAATGCTTAAGCTGAAGCCCCAGTACTTTGGCCACCTGAAGGGAAGAGCCCCATAAACAAGATCCAGGGGATCTTCTGGCTCAGGAATTGAGTGTCTCCTGCACTGGCAGGTGGGTCCTTTACCACTGAGCCACCTGGGAAGCCCATAATTAATGGTAGCATTGGTAAGGACTGACATGATCTCACAAAACTCATTTCAACTGTGTAACAGTGGAAAGCAGTACAGTGACATTGTGAGAGCATCTGGCATACCCTTGCCAGTGAAACTAGCAAAGGATTACATTTTTAATCAATTTAAACTAACCACTATCCAATTTGGTCAGAAGCTCTCATGGGTCCCTGAGGTCTATATATATCCGACTTTTTTAATTGGTAAATGGTGATACAGTAGTTATTCTCTAATTTATAAATATTAATGTTAAGATAGGAATCTCAGAATAACAGAACAATAACATTCCAGATAAAGACTTAAAACTATATAGGAAATTTTATTTTTAACCGTGGATATATTGAGTATATCTTTCTTTCAGCATTATTTTGCAATTCTAGTGTGGCTAAGAAGGCCATATGCCAAACCAACATTTCCATTGTAAGTGGTGATTTAAATGTTATATACAAATGAGGGAGATGATTCCATTTCAGCTAAATGGAATGTAATGGTGCATAATGCTGTTCCCCTGCCCTAATAAAGCAAATCAAGCTTGGCAAATCATCCCAGAAATAATAGTATAATTTAAAGATAAAATTCTAAATTTTTCAAAAGAAAACAATCTAAATCCATCCGAAGTGATATTTTTCATAAAGCAAAATCATGCAGAAAACAAAATGATGACACGTGGTATCTGTGAAATCATAAATTTACAAATACAGTTGCCTAGGAGAGAAGCAATAACTGGAAAAAGTTTTAAGAACTCTCTTCATTCAGGATTCAAAGACATACTCTATAAAGTCCTGCTTATCCATGTTTCTGGGTATCAGAGACTTTATGTCTTGCATCAGTTTTTTTTCTTAAATTGAAGCACAGTTGATTTACAATGTTGTGTTAATTTCTGCTATATAGCAGAGGGATTCAGTTACACATATGTACACATTCTTTTTATATTCTTTTCTGTTATGGTTTATCACAGGATATTGAATATAATTCCTTGTGCTATACAGTAGGACCTTGTTTATCCAGTAAATATATAATAGTTTGCATCTACTAACACCAAACTCTTTCTCTATCTCTCCCCCACCTCCTTTCCCCTTGGCAACCACAAGTTTGCTCTCTCTGTCTGTGAGCCTGTTTCTCTAAAACCACACTCTTACCGGCATTTTTCTACAGGTTTAAAAATTTCCCAGGTTGGTGTTGCTAACTTCCTATATGCAGTGATTATATTGTAATCATAATCAAACCTTCTTTTTCCTCAATCCCCCATTATGAAGTTTGTGTCTGTCTTGCATTATAACTTACTATGCAGAGATGTGAATTAATCTCCATGCTCAACAGCAGCATCATAAATATGATGGGACAGTAACGAAAGAGATGGTCGACTCCCCACTGCACTGGCGCAGAGGAGGATGCCTCAAAGAGGAATACATCGGTGCCTAACAGCTGATTTGCAGTACTTAACATATAAAATACAGACTATGTCAGACATATAGCTGCAGATTCTCCTAACCCACTGATAAACTGACACAGATAACAAAAAAAATAACCAGTATATTAGCATCAGACTAGGCCCACTCTGTTCCCTGTGTTCCCTGACTCCTCAAGGTGCAGAGACAACCTCTGACACCAGAAAGCCGTATCTGCGGGTTGAGTCACATCCCCCACCATCTAGCCCCTGGAAGGTATAATGTCAGCAAACTTATAACGAGTGCCTTATAAGCAAACTTATAACGGGTGGAGATGGCTCCAAAGTAGCCAAAATAACCCTGGCCGTGGCCATTTCCCCAGAACACCCATTTGTCATTCTAACAACAGACTCCTTACTCAGGAAACCATGATCAGTTAGACAATGCTGAGTCCTGTGGATCAACAGATACATGATTTGAGCTATGGTGGTTCCCTCTGGACCCTTTATTGAATATTTATTCCATATTCAGCCCCCATCTCATACACATCACAGCCAAAACAGTCTTTCACGGCCTGGCATTTCATAGAAAGAGAGGCTCTTTGGGAACCGAAAGAAAAGGCTCAGTAGGGAATTTTAGCCCCGGGCTGCTTTATAAAATAAATACTTCAACAAAACCATTTGCATAATGAAACTGTATCATCCATAAGAGATTTAGGAAATTGTATCAAATGAAGCTAAACTACAGTTTAAGGAGATGTTTTAGAGGGTGGATAAGTGAATCTTCTTAATCCACATAGTTTTATGTTCTCTTTTGTTTCTTTCAGAGAGAAATCTCTTCACTCATTTTTAGAATGGAAAATGCTCATTGGAAAACAACAGCTGTTTGCTTTTGTGTATGTACCAATTTTCATGATTTATCTGAGGCAGCTTTTAAAATTCCTAGTGTCTTTTTATACTTGAACCTTTGTAGTTCATATATTTGGTAAATAGGTCAATAGATGATTAGTGTCTTAGGGATGTCCATTAGTACAAAACACAAGCAGCGTCCAGGAATCACCCTGAACTTTTCCTCTTAAAACTGATTGCTCTTATTTGAAGCATAGATTCATGTTGTCACATACTCAATGATGCCCTGCCAGGAAAAGACAGCTCTGTGCTCAGAAACTCTACTATACATTTGCTTGCATTTGTGCTACGTTCCAGAATCTTTGAGATATTGTTCCATTTGTTTCTTTTTGGAGAATAACAAATAGAATGTTTTGACAGAATTCAAGAAATGCAGTCAGAAATTTGCATTCTGAATTTTCTGCAAACCATAATGTAATGTCCTCTGGGCTCTCTGGATCATATTCTTAGTTTTTTTAACATGGTCTTCTGATAAACAGGAAATTTCTTGTGGGGTTGGAAAACTCAGATTAAAATCAAAGAATAATAGAGCTTTAAATCTTAATGAATAACATAATGAAGGCTCTTATGTCCAATAAACATTTTAATTAATTGCCTTTATTCTTGTTTCCTGAGAAGCTCTGGTATTTCCAGATTCCTAAGTGGTTTTGGACCATGCTTTCCCAACAGCATAGCTATCATCATCAGACGTTTATTGAGTACTATTGCATGCAAGGCACCATAATTACTTGAGTTCTGAAACTAATCAAGGACCATTTTATGGAACTGAATAACCATATCTAATTTGTATGTACATCTCCTCTCCCCTCTCCCAAGATGATCTACCTGCTTTTGACTGCTGGAAAGACTTAGGGAGTCTTTAATTCTGGCTTTCTGGCTAAGAGATGATGATGGGAAATAGACCTAAAAAAATTAACAGATTCCATATTATTAACTGCATGTTGGTACTATAGCCATCAATTTCAGTGGGCTATGCCTAGAAAGAATTTGAGGTTAGTGTCAGATATGAAGAAGAGGAAGAAATAGAACTTTTCCTGATCTTCTTCAGTAGTCTTAGGACTATAATTCATTCAAAGATATTCCTAATATTACTCTGAGCTCCCTATACACATACTAGATGTGGACTTTAGATCTAGAACTATTTCATGGTTGTGCAGTCAGTACAGCTTGGGCTATGCTGTTATAAAAATGTAAACAAAGAAGCTCAGTGACTTTATACAACAAGTTTTATTTCTTGCCCAGGGGAATTCTAATGTAGTGTCTTCCCAAGGAAACTGCCCTCCTTGAAGTGACTCAGAGGTCCAGGCTATCTTGATCTGTGAAACTGTCATATCAACATGCAATTGAAAGCATAATTATAGTTGATAACTGTTATTTATCAAAATGCCCCAAAGTTTGAGGTAACTCATTGTGCAATAAAAGAGGAAAATATTAGAGCAGGATAAAGAGAAAATAGAACTTCTGCCACCGATTTTAAAGTTTCATAAGTAATGATATTGAATTGACAATGTCTTTATTTTTAAAATTATAGGAACTCATTAGGAAGCAGAGCCATGTAGTAGAAAGGAGACTATGTTTTTGAATCCCAGCTCACTTCTGTAGGAGAAGAGAAATGGGAAGAGCCTCCTACCAGCTCACAAATGCTCTGATCCAGAATGGACAAAGTTCTTAACAACTCTTTGGTCAGATATAGTCCCACATGCCCGAACTGAAAATGTCCATGAAATGTGGGGCAGTACATGGGTATGTGGTGAACAGTGAATATCTCTGCATGGTGACCAAAAGCATAGGCTACTGGTATGGGATGATGCTGAAAAGTGGCCATCAACATTGATCTCACTCTAAAGATGGAGAACAATGAAGACAGAGGGTAAGTGACTTCCCTAAAGTGGCAAAGTGGTTAAGTCAGGGATTTTGTTGCTCTTGTTTAGTTGCTTAGTCTTGTTTGACTCTTTTGCAACCCCATGGACTATATCCCACCAGGCTCCTCTGTCCAAGGGATTTTCTGGACAAGAGTACTGGAGGGGGTTGCCATTTCCTTCTCCAAGGGAGCTTCCTGACCCAGGGATTGAACACAAGTCCCTGTATCTCCTGCGTCTCATGTGGATTTGTAACCACTTAGCACCAGGGAAGCCCAAGTTAGGGATTAAAGCCAACTAGTCTGATTTAGTGGGGCTTCCCTGCTGGCTCAAATGGTAAAGAATCTGCCTGCAATGCGGAAGACCTGGGTTCAATCCCTGGGTCAGAAATATCCCCTCCATAAGGGAATGACAACCCACTTCAGTATTCTTGCCTGGAGAATCCCATGGACAGAGGAACCTGGCAGACTACAGTCCATGAGGTCACAAAGTGTCAAACAGGACTGAGCGACTAATGCTTTCACCTTTCACTTTCACCTTTCAATCTGACTTAGAGCTCACAGTCCTAACCATGAATGTGTCTCATTTACACAGGGTCATTGGTCATTCTGTTTGGCTTTTAGCAAATCATTTTTCTTCATTTTCCTATTTGCAGCTGGGAGTAAGAATATCTATCCATAGAACTGTACTGATAACAAATAAAGATATCTGTTGTGCAAACAGTATTTTTACCATTCTTAGATTGCCACTAGATGCCAAGGATATTGTACTTTTTATCTACTATAATCCTCATATATCCCAATAATATTGAGGAGGAAGATGGTGGTGGTGGTAGGGTGACAGTAACAATGAAAATAGTATCTGACATGTACTGAAGACTTAATATCATACTCTATACTAAGCACCTGATAAAAACTGTTCCCTTGAATCCTCATGATAATACTATGCTCAATATTATACTCCACTTAATAGGAAAAGGAGATCAGTCCTGGGTGTTCATTGGAAAGACTGATACTGAGGCTGAAACGCCAATACTTTGGCCAACTCATGAGAAGAGTTGACTCAATAGAAAAGACTCTGATGCTGGGAGGGATTGGGGGCAGGAGGAGAAGGGGATGGCGGAGGATGAGATGGCTGGATGGCATCACCGACTTGATGGACATGAATTTGAGTAAACTCTGGGAGTTGGTGATGGACAGGGAGGCCTGGCATGCTGCGATTCATGGGGTCACAAAGAGTCGGACGCGACTGAGTGACTGAACTGAACTGAACTGAATAGGAAAAGAAAATGATGTTCAGAGGTTTTAAATAATTTTACCCTGGCTAACCAAGTGACAGAGCTGGGGTTCAAAATCCTACCCTCATTTCTAGATCTCACCCTATCAAATGAGTTACTAAAAGAAGTATTTAAAACATGAAAACACTATGTCAGCTTCAATATAATTACTTATTAAACTTAAAAAAAAAATCTATGTGGAAGCCCTGTTTTCTCTTTATCACTCTAACATCTTCCCCTCTTAATACAAAATGTATTTTCCCCATCTCTGGTCTTTTTGATAAATAAATGACGAGTAGAAGTTTCATTAAGATTGTTCATTAAGATTGTGACTGGATTTTTTACTTAGCTGACACGTCACATATTTGCAGGAGCTTAATAAATATAATCAGAATTAAATTTAAATTCTGAGTGGAAATAATAATATGCCATTACACACATTTACAGCTGTAAGTTTTTGCTTTTCCCTTTTCTGAGCTTGTGTTTCTCATCATTATGTCATCCCATACCAAATCTAATTAGTATACACATATCTCTGTGCTCAGCTGCTTCAGTCGGTCAGATTCTTTGAAACCCAGGGACTGCAGCATGCCAGGCTCCTTTGTCCATGGGATTCTCCAGGCAAGAATACTGGACTGGGTGGGTTGCCATACACTCCTCCAGGAGATCTTCCCAACCCAGGGAGCAAACCTGCATCTCCTGTGGCTCCTGCATGGGCAGGCAGGTTCTTTATCACTGACACCACGTGGGAAGCCCAAGGTGTATCTGTTTTATTGAGAAATCTGGCCCTCTACAAACCTCATATTGCTTTCTATTAAATACAAGTTCTTTAAGGGCTATCTTTTGTCATTTTCTACTTCCCTGTATCTAGAACAATAACAGTCTTTTTAACAGGTGGTGATCCTGCTTACCACCAAGTTACAACTGATTTTATAGTTCAGATCAGCAAAAACAGAAAGAGCCACAGACCATTCCTGTGATTTACAACAATGTAAATGTCTGTGAGGGTTGGTTTTTATTTTATTTTCATTTTGAGATATTAAGCAGACTATGGGCTAGATGTAGTCTTCCTTTATTGTGAGATCTATGGTCTTAAATTGTAAGATGACAAAAAAATTAGACAAATACCACAACCTAGAACTCACTTAATTCCTCAAGTTCAGGGACTGTGTCTCATTTTTGCCAAATCCCTGCTCTATCTAAGGAGACTGTGAGCTCAAAAAATGTCTGCTAAATATTTGTTGAATCCTCTAAGTGCAAAAATAAAAAAGCTAACAGTTCCATACAATGAAGCAAACATTCACTCTCTCCTTCTCTCCCTCAGGTAGCTTTCTCTTTAATATTTTCTCACTAGCATGTCAGGCCCCAGGGACATACCCTCATCCAAGCATGAGCCCCAGCATTGTAACTATTTTGCTCAACTTCAATTTCATAGTTTTGGTCCCAAGTCCTTCCTACTCTGTTCCTGGATCTATTCAATCAAAAAAAAAAAAAAAAAGAAAAAGAAAAAATCTTTCTTTTCCTCCTATTGTGGGGAATCCTAGTCTATCTGCTCCCTTCTCCCTATGGTGAGTACATTTCTCCTCCTCTTCTGGCCTCAGGTGTACCTTGCCTTTGGGAATGGAAAACTGTTTTCCAAGCTCATGTCTGCATCTTCGCCCTTTCAGCTTAGACATGTCTTTTTCAAGTCTTTGTTTCTGCTTTGTTTCTCACAAATGCGATAAACTGTGTAGAAAATTGAGACTTCTGCAGGAAAAATTCAATGGACATAGAGTAAAGACAATGAGGAAAGGCAGATGTGAAAACCACTATTCTTAAAAATTCCAGATTCTGAAATGACCATAAACACATGCTGGTGAAAGTAAAGGTGTGCTTTCATTCCATTATTCATCTAATTCCATCCTGGCTACTAACAAGTCTATATAAGTCAGTTGCTTGCTTTTAACTGTCTCCTCTCAGCTTGGGCTTCCCTGGTGGCTCAGTGGTAAAGAATCCACCTGCCAATGCAGGAGATGGAAGTTTGATCCTGAGTCGGGAAGATCTCCCAGGAAAAAGAAATGGAAACCCATTCTAGGATTCTTTGGAGGACAAGGTAACCCACTCCAGTATTCATGCCTAGAGAATCTTATGGACAGAGGAGCCTGGCACGTTATAGTCCATGGGGTTGCAAACGGCTGGACACATCTGAGCAACTCCCACTCACTCCAGTATTCTTGCCTAGAAAATCGCATGGACAGAGGAGCCTGGGAGGCTACAGTCTATGGAGTTGCCAAAGAGCTGGTCATGACTTAGTGACTAAATAACAACAGCTCCTCAGGTTATGCCTACAGAGGTTCCCCATCATTGGACTCCTTTATAATAGGCCTCACATTCTTAGCATTTGGCATTTATTTATGCAAAAGAACTTTGCATTACAGTGTGATGAAAGTACAGTTGCATATTCACTAACTCTATATTCAATAAACCACTATGAAAATTTTCCTTATACTTCCTACATGCAGAACTTTATGCAGCAACATACAGCATTAGAAGAGTCTATGATTCTGATTTTATTACTCTTGGAACAAAATAATTCATTTTTATCTTTCTCTTTTTAATTAAATTATAGTTTATCTAGGATTTTTTTTTCACTTCCCTTTTCCATGTCCTTTTTTATGTTTCTTCACTGGACACACTCCATGTCTGGTATTGTATTTGTGGGCAAGGAATAACTCTTGCTTACAATTCTTTCTGAAACTACTCACAAAGATGCTGAACATGCACTCATTTTAATCTTCATTTATTGATTCATTCAACAAATGTATGTTGACCATTAGCCCTCTGACCATTTCTGTCCTTTATTGTGCCCATCTTTGTATGAAATGTTCTCTTGGTATCTCTAATTTTCTTGAAGAGATCTCTAGTCTTTCCCATTCTATTGTTTTCCTCTATTTCTTTGCATTGATCACTTAGGAAGGCTGTCTTATCTCTATTTGCTATTCTTTGGAACTCTCATTCAAATGGGTATATCTTTCCTTTTCTTCTTTGCCTTTAGCTTCTCTTCTTTTCTCAGCTATTTGTAAGGCCTTCTCAGACAGCCATTTTGCCTTTTTGCATTTCTTGTTCTAGAGGATGGTCTTGATCACTGCTTCCTGTACAGTATCACAAATCTCTGTCCATAGTTCTTCAGGCACTCTGCTTATCAGATCTAATTCTTTGAATCTCTTTGTCACTTCCACTGTATAATTGTAAGGGATTTGATTTAGGTCATACCTGAATGATCTAGTGGTTTTCTATACTTTCTTCAATTTAAGTCTGAATTTGGCAATAAAGCGTTCATAATCTGAGACACAGTCAGCTCCCAGTCTTGTTTTTGCTGACTGTATAGAGATTCTCCATCTTTGGCTGCAAAGAATATAATTGATCATTTTGGTGTTGACAGTCTGGTGATGTCCATGTATAGAGTCTTCTCTTGTGTGGTTAGAAGTGAATGTTTGCTATGACCAGTGCGTTTTCTTGACAAAATTCTGTTAGTCTTTGCCCTGCTTCATTCTGTACTCCAAGGCCAAATTTGCCTGTTACTCCAGGTATCTCTTGAATTCGTACTTTTACATTCCAGTCCCCTATGATGAAAAGGACATCTATTTTGGATATTGGTCCATGAACTTCCAGGTGTTCAAGCTGGATTTAGAAAAGGCAAAGGAACCAGAGATCAAATTGCCAACATCTGCTGGATCATCAAAAAAAGCAAGAGAATTCCAGAAAAAACACCTATTTCTGCTTTACTGATTATGTCAAAGCCTTTGACTGTGTATATCACAACAAACTGTGAAAAATTCTTAAAGAGATGGGAATACTAGGCCACCTTACCTGCCTCCTGAGAAAACTGTATGCAGGTCAAGAAGCAACAGTTAGAACCAGACATGGAACAAGGGACTGGTTCCAAATGTAAAGGCTGTATATTGTCACCCTGCTTATTTAACTTATACAAAGAGTACCTCATGCAAAACGCCAGGCTGGATGAAACACAAGCTGGAATCAAGATTGCCAACAGAAATATCAATAACCTCAGATATGCAGATGATACGACCCTTATGGCTGAAAGTGAAGAGGAACTAAAGAGCCTCTTGATGAAAGTGAAAGAGGAGAGTGAAAAGAGCTGGCTTAAAACTCAACATTCAAAAAACTAAGATCATGGCATTCAGTCCCATTACTTCATGGCAAATAGATGGGTAAACAATGGAAACAGTGACAGACTTTATTTTCTTGGGCTCCAAAATCACTGCAGATGGTGACTGCAGCCATGAAATTAAAAGACACTTAATCCTTGCAAGGAAATTTATGACCAACCTAGACTGCATATTAAAAAGCAGAGACATTACTTTGTCAACAAAGGTCCATCTAGTCAAGGTTTTTCAAGCTATGGCTTTTCCAGTCATCATGTATGGATGTGAGAGTTGGACTATAAAGAAAGATGAGTGTCAAAGAACTGATGCTTTTGAACTGTGGTGTTGGAGAAGACTCTTGAGAGTCCCTTGGACTGCAAGGATATCTAACCAGTCTGTCCTAAAGGAAATCAACCCTGAATATTCATTGGAAGGACTGATGCTGAAGCTCAAACTCCAATACTTTGACCACCTGATGAGAACTGACTCAATGGAAAAGACTCTGATGCTGGAAAAGATTAAAAACAGGAGGACAAGGGCATGACAAAGGTTGAGATGGTTGGATAGTATTACTGACTTGATGGACATGAGTTTGAGCAAGCTCTGGGAGTTGGTGATGGACAGGGAAGCCTGGCATCCTGCAGTCCATGGGGCTGCAAAGAGTCGGACATGACTGAGCAACTGAACTGAACTGAACCAAATTAGCCCTCTACCAGGCTCCAGTGTTAGACACAAGGAACAAAACAGCCCCTGCCTTTGGGAACTTAGTAAGAAGTACAATAAACACACACACACATACACACATATATACACATTTTTTCCACACACACAGATATATATATATATATATATATATATATATATATAATACATACACAGATATATATATATAATGTATATATAAAATGTAAATGTATATATATAATATATATAATATATTTATATATATAAAATGTAGACATGAGTTACAGAGGAAAATAATGTGGGAAAAGTGAATCAGGAATGCCAAGGATGAAGAAAGATTTATACAGTCATCAGGTAGTCAATTAGGAAACCAATCAATAGCTATAGTAGTAATCATACCTAACTTTCTCAAATTCATAATGAAATGAGAAGACCTGAATATACAAAAAGTGAAAACCACTTATTTTTTTTGCATATGGAAAGTACAAGTCTATATATATTTCTAGATTTCCCTATAAATTCATAATCAACATTTTAAAAAGATCCCATGATCCATGTTTTCTATCTTCCTATCTATCCATCCATCCATTCATCCACTCATCCATCCATTCATTCATCGACCCATTCATCCATCACCCTATACATCCATTCATCCTCCCACTCATTCATCCACCCACCCACCCATTCTTCTACCCACCCATCTATCTTAGCCAGCCAATATGGGCCAGGAGAGACACGGTCAAAGCTGAACTCAGAGGTCCATGAAGTAGAAGAAACATATTTCCTGGACATTTTCGGAAGGTCTTTAATTCTTTAATCAGTTATTTAAATTTTTTGAGTGTGTTGTATGTCAGTCACTATTCTAGAATCTGGAGATATGAAATTGCTAGGTTCTGACCCTCAAAGAACTTATACAGAATTTTAAACTTTCAGAAAAGGCAATACAATTCCTATAGTACAACTCACTGTTGGCCTGGGTAAATGCTCTAGGACAGTAGGTGCTTAGAATTAAAATCCATATGACTGATATTTTAACTTTAATAATATGCTTTATTTAACTAAATATATCCAAAAATTATTCTGATATGTAACTGAGATAAAATTCATTTTCCATACTAAGTCTTCAAAATTGCTTACTTATGACACACTTGAATTCAGATTAGCCTTAATTCAAGTGTTCAATTGTCATCTGTGACTATTGGCTACTGTATTGAACAGGCAGCTATAGAAAATACTGGGTTGGCCTAAAGTTCATAACAACTTACGAAAAAGCCTAAACAAATTTTTGATCAACCCAATACACATGCTAGCCTAACTCTTTAGTCCCACACGTCTCTTATCCATTGTTTAGGAATGCTCTCTTCCTCTCTGGTGGTCAACTTCACTGATCATTCCCTGTTTTCTGTATGACACCTACCCTTTATATATAAGGCAATATCTTCTCTGTTATAGCTTTGACACCTTAACAATGAGACTCTTACCTGTGTTTACTCAGATTACCTTATATGTATATTATTACATATAATTTGGCCTCTAGAGGCCTAATCTGGCCTCTAGAACTTTACTATTGGCTGAATCCCAGTACATCAATTAACCTAGTTTGGTCACAAGTGACACAGTTCTCTAACAATGATTTCAAACATTCTGGCATTTGCTTTTACTTATGATGAAGTCTGTAACTAGGCAATCCCAAAGATGGCTTGGTGATCAAGGCCTGAATGTCTCTTCATTCTTTCCAAGCTGTCCACCTCTGCCATTCTCCTTATTTTTGCTCTAGTACTCTTATTTGGGCTTCCCAGGTGGCTCACATGGTATAAAAAGAAAAAAAAAAAAAGCTGCCCACCAATGCAGGAGCTGCAGAAGACCAGGTTCAATCCCTGGATCAGGAAGATCCCCTGGAGGAGGGCATGGCAACCCACTCCAGTATTCTTGCCTGGAGAATCCCCATGGACAGAATAGCCTGGCAGGCTACAGTCCATGGGGTTTCAGAGTGGAACACAACTGAATGACAATCAGTTTCACTTTCACTCTCATTTATTGCCTCAGAGCCTCAAATTGGTTGCTTAAGCTCCAAAAAAATAAAACAAAGAAACAAAACACATTCTAGTCACATAACTTCATATATGAAAGTGAAAGAATAGAGAACAGGACAATGACTTGTTCCTATGAGCTTCTGTTTTTTCACCATAAAGGGAATGTAGTGCTGGGATGTTCCCAAGAGATTTGCATTATATCTGATTGGCCAGAATTGAGTCATACATCCACTTCTAGCTGGAAGGAAAACTGGAAACATTCAGAGGTCAAATGATGGGGAGATTTTAAGCTGTTGTTGGGCAACATTCAACCACTTGAAGTGAAGCACAAATGTGGCAAGGGCCAAGCATGAGCCTGACTTAACCTGAAATCAGTCAAATGGACTATGAACTCCTATATATTTTTTTCCTTGCCTGGAATATATTTGAGGATGAGATGAAACCATTGTGTATGTATGTGTGTGCACACTCATGGGTGTTATTATGGGGACAGGATGAATGCCCTTGAATGAGGGATAAAGGGGAGGACCAATGAAATGATCACAATTGACAGGACCAGTTTGAGAACATTTGAATGCCAGCTAGAAGAATTTTTACTTTAGTATGTGGATAATGAGAATCGATTAAAGGTTTGTGAGCAAAGACTTTGCAATACATTTGCTTTTTTTAAAGTTGCATTTTGCAGTCTGAGTATGGGTGAGAGTCAATCAATGCTACCTCCACTGATGACTCAGCCTATGTGCAATGCATTCCTGTACATCCAAAATAAGAGAGTAAAATCCACATGATGTCAACTGTATCATTCACAGAATCACCTGGATCACCAGGAAAGTCTATAGTGTCTGAGAAAAGCATGAGGAATAGGAGTAATCTGATGCTTCCAGACTGGAGAACTTTTAGTACACTAAATTTAAAGATTGATTAGTTATAGGAAGCACTTCCCATATAAAGTTAAATAAGTCAGAGAGACTCAAAGTGATGATTTTTCAATCCCCAAAATGATCATATGATGAAGGAGCATAAATGATTAATGAAAAAATTTGAAGGTCTGGAATTTATATAAAAGAAAATACCTTAAGTTAGTATTATAAAGATAAAAACAGTTGTAAAATTGAGATATTATTCCTTAAATTTATCTTTCATTTAAGATAAGTGACTCTTCATTCTCAAGAATAACCATAGGAGAAAAGTTATAAAGGCATAGTTGATGTATATTTTTATGGTTTTGCCCTCTTGTCATGTAGAAAAAATTATTGAGCTTAATTATTCTACAATCATTAGAGTTTTTTCAGTCTTATTGCTCTTTGGCCTTCTAGCAGATTCTATATGGATAGCTTAATATCCTCTACCATTTAAAATCAAATTTCCCACATTGCTTTTATTTAAAAAGGTCACATAGCCATAGATATAATCACCTGATTAAAAAACCTTCAGCTCCAGTGTTAAAAGTATACTGCTTTTATCTTCTAATGGGATGAGTTCAGATGATACCAAGCAATATTTTTAAGCTGTCACATAATCCTTCACAGTCAACAAACTGTCTTACAAGATTATGGTAATTATCCACAACTTTGTGTAATTCATCCTACAGAATCTTTTTCTTCAGTCTAATTGATGTTAACAAAATTCAGGAGTCTTTAATATAAGAGTAAATTAACACAGCCTTTAAAATGGCACTTTATTATAGGATACATACCAAAATTTTAAAAGATGTATATTCAATTTACCTTTAAATAAAGCAAACAAATATTTCTGAAACATCAGTGCCCAGGTTTCTATTTGTTTTAATTGCTAAGATTTTATTGCTTTTGATCAAAGGTCATCACCTGATGTTTTATGGAAGGAGCTGAGTATGAGTTGATATTTTGAAGAATCAGTAAAACAGTGATTTTTCTAAGAATAGGGATGTGTAACACATCAGAGATAATAACCTTAAAGGAATTATCACAACACTGTACTCTGTAAGTTTAATACTATTAATTTAGCTCTGATTTTTAAACAGCAGATTAAATATGGTAGATGCTAAATATTACGTACATATCTTGTTAGGAGATGGCAACATCTTTCTAGAAGGTTGTTAACATTTCAATTTACTGTTACCCCCTACTGCCAGTAGATCTAGAAATAATGGGATAAAATTGGTATGAAAGACATGTGGCTTAAATATTTATGCATGCTAAGTCAATCGTGTATGACTCTCTGTGACCCCATGGACTGTAGCCCGCCAGGCTCCTCTGTCCATGGGATTCTCCAGGCAAGAATACTGGAGTGGGCTGCCATTTTGTCCTCCAGGTGATCTTCCTGACCAAGGGGTTGAAACCGCATCTTTGACGTATCCTGCATTGGCAGGTGTTCTTTGCCACTAGCACCACCTGAGAAGCCCCAGATACTTATTTGCTGGGCCAGGAGAGTCTGCTTTGAATTGTAGTGAAGGGGATGGTCTAACAGAACTCCAAGGAAGTGTTTGATCTTGGTAAGTTATGGTTTCCAAAAGATTGAGTCCTTTGATTACTTCAAAAGATTTCCAACAAAGAAAAACCAGCTTAAAAAAAAATCAAATTTATTGATATAGATGATTTGGGTTGACTTTCCAGTTGTTGAGATTAACATCTTTGATACAAACAAAGCAACAAAATGACCATTTGTCTTTGGGAATCAAAGATGGCAGCCATGATGATACAAAGATAGCTGCCCTGATGCAGCTGTGGTCAAGCAGTACCCCATTGTTTCAGCCCTTCTCTGCTTCAGAAATGCAAGGTACCAGGGATGCTTGGCACAGCCTAGGAAGTCTCTTAATCTCTGTCACTAACACCCAAACTGGGAAAGTCAGTCTGAGGTTCACCCAGGATAATCTCATACCAGAGACTATCAGCACACAGTAGAATGTTCCCATCTGGCTTTCTCATTTCTGCAGACACAGGGATACAATTCCAAGCCTGGGTGCCCTTTGCCTCAGGTTCTTCTATCTTTTCCGAGTCTGTAAGGCAGAGAATTTATTCTGCTCCATCAACTCGACTTTTTTTTTTTTCCAATTTGTAATTATTATAAACAGTAAAACTGAATGCAGTCTTTTTAAAATTCTATGGTTGAACCATGTAGAGTTTGATGGATAGGTCTCAGAGAAATCTCAATTTTCCCCTAGACCTCATGAAGCGAAGGACTCTAAGGAGAGTTTTACTTTTCCCCAAGTCAGAATAGCAACAGCAGGAGGTTGTTAAGAAACTATTTGATTATTTTGTAAGATTTCTTCTTCTGCACTCTTCTTGTATCATCCTAACTCCACCTGTTTTCATGGAGAATGAAATTTGGGGGCTTCACATTTAGACAATGTGTATTACAATTAGCAATCCAGACTTCTCTGTTTACATGCACAGAAACAGAAACCCTGAGACTATAACAGCCATTTAACAGAGGAAACACAGCAGCAATAAATGGGGAACCCAAACTTGGGCCTCTGACTTCCAGGAGAGTAGGTTTTTCACAATTGGTTTTGGTCTCTTTCTGCACCGCTATCATAAAAATTAACAGCCACTAACTCATTCACGTGGAGAAGGAAATGGCAACCCACTCCAGTATTCTCAGCTGGAGAATCCCACAGACAGAGGAGCCTGGCAGGCTACAGTCCACAGGGTCACAAAGAGTTGGACACAGCTGAAGCAACCGAGCACACACACGCGACTTCATTTACATGTTTGTTTGACATAAATAAATGACTTTTTATGCAGCATCAAAACTCCCAGTTGCAGTTAATTAGCATCTAAGTCAACACAGGAATTTTGACAACGTGCAGGAAATACCATGAGGTTAGTTAATGCAGGGTGTCACCAACAAAGGCAGCAAGACAGAAGAAAGAATATACCAATCTTCCAATCAGCCTTTTCATCCCATCATCCTCATCTTCTTTAGGAAAAAGAATATTAGAAGTATATCCTAACAATACCTTAGAAGGTACCCTAACAATATCTTCCATATTTTAGATCACTGTTTGAGGCACAATATCCAAAATTCATGCCAACAGGATTTGCGCTGAGTAAGGAAATAGCCATAAAAACCACACTGAAGAATCTAAAACTTCTCAGTGACTGAACAAATCACTTTACAGTGGAATGCATACCTGACACAGAGGGTGTACTAACCCTCTGCTCATATTTCTTTGAAGAACCTCAGTTCAGTTCAGTCACTCAGTCGTGTCCAACTCTTTGTGACCCCATGAATCGCAGCACGCCAGGCCTCCCTGTCCATCACCAACTCCTGGAGTTTACTCAAACTCATGTCCATCAAGTCGGTGATGCCATCCAGCCATCTCTTCCTCTGTCGTCCCCTTCTCCTCCTCCCCCCAGCAATACCCAATTCACATACCTGTTTCCTTTTTGGTTGTAAAGGATATATGGTACACAACTTTCTACATATTTGATAGCTCCTCTTGTTGCAAGTAACAAAAACAAAACAAACAAAAACTCTTCATTTGTCTTTATATGTGTGTATATGCATGCAAGCTCAGTTGCTTCAGTCATGTCCAACTCTTTGTGACCCTATGGTCTATGGCCCACCAGGCTCCTCTGTCCTTGGGATTTTCCAGACATGAATACTGGAGTAGGTTGTTATGCCCTCCTCCAGGGGATCTTCCAACACAGGGATCGAACCCACATCTCATGTCCCCTGCATGGGCAGGTGACTTCTTTACCACTAGTGCCACCTGGGAAGCCCAACAGTCTAAGCACATCACATTTATGAACTCTTTTCATACTCACTGCCCTATGAGGAAGGCTCAACTATTGCTTCTACATTAGAAGAAACTGAAGCTCATTGGGGTTATACAACCTGTCCAGGTTGCACAGGTATGTGGAAAGTCCACAGCACCTTGGTCAAGGACATGCACTGTTAGTTTTTACAGGGTGTTTTTACTGCCTGGAGGACCACTGGCACACATTTGGCCACATCTGCAGAGATTCCTCCTTCCTTATCTCTGACACTTTGGGACAATTTCTTATTTAAATCCAAATCCTTCACTTTAATTCTTTGTCCCATGATGCTCTGCTTCCCCAGGGACTTGCCCACCAGTCATCCCTCCTTTCAGCTCAGTTCAGTCGCTCAGCTGTGTCCAACTCTTTGTGACCCCATGGACTGCAGCATTCCAGGCTTCCCTGTCCTTCACCAGCTCCCAGAGCTTGTTAAAACTCATGTCCATCAAGTCGGTGATGCCATCCAACCATCTCATCCTCTGTCGTCCCCTTCTCCTCCTGCCTTCAATCTTTCCCAGCATCAGGGACTTTTCCAATGAGTCAGTTCTTCTCATCAGGTGGCCATACTATTGGCACTTCAGCTTCTACATCAGTCCTTCCAATGAATATTCAGTACTGATTTCCTTTAGAATTGACTGGCTTGATCTCCTTGCAGTCCAAGGGATTCTCAAGAGTCTTCTCCAACACCATAGTTCAAAAGCATCAACTCTTTGGCACTTAGTTTCTTTATGGTCCAACTCTCACATCCATACATGACTACTGGAAAAACCATAGCTTTGACTAGACAGACCTTTGTTAACAAAGTCATGTCTCTGCTTTTTAATATGCTATCTAGGCTGGTCATCAGAGAAGGCAATGGCACCCCACTCCAGTACTCTTGCCTGGAAAATCCCATGGACAGAGGAGCCTGGTAGGCTGCAGTCCATGGGGTCGCAAAGAGTCAGACACAATTGAGCGACTTCACTTTCACTTTTCACTTTCATCATTGGAGAAGGAAATGGCAACCCACTCCAGTGTTCTTGCCTGGAGAATCCCAGGGATGACAGAGCCTGGTGGGCTGCCGTCTATGGGGTCACACAGAGTCGGACATGACTGAAGCGACTTAGCAGCAGCAGCAGCTAAGCTGGTCACAGTTTTTCTTCCAAGGAGCAAGTGTCTTTTAATTCCATGGCTGCAGTCACCATCTGCAGTGATTTTGGAGCCAAAATAATAAAGTCTGTCACTGTTTCCATTGTTTCCCCATCTATTTGCCATGAATTGTTGGGACTGGATGTCATGATCTTAGTTTTTTGAATGTTGAGTTTTAAGCCAGCTTTTTCACTCTCCTCTTTGACTTTCATCAAGAGGCTCTTGAGTTCCTCTTCACTTTCTGCCATAAGGATGGTATCATCTGCATATCTGAGGTTATTGATATTTCTCCCAGCAATCTTGATTTTAGCTTATGCTTCATCCAGCTCAGCATTTCTCATGATGTACTCTGCATATAAGTTAAATAAGCAGGGTGACAATATATAGCCTTGATGTACTCCTTTCCCAATTTGGAACCAGTCTGTTGTTCCATGTCTGGTTCTAACTGTTACTTCTTTTTTTTTTTTTTTTTCATTTAAGAACATCAACATTTATTTAACATGATAAAAAAGAAATGAGATATGAACATTTGCATTTAAACAATAGTAAGTAGCCTTTAATACTTACATTACGTGTGCTCATTGTATAATATATACACAATGAACATAATTACATTTGTACACAAACTAAGTACTGGATTTGAAAACCTGCTTATTGCTTGACCTGCATACAGATTTCTCAGGAGGCAGGTAAGGTGGTCTGCTATTATCATCTCTTTAAGAATTTTTCACAGTTAGTTTTGACAAATAGTCAAAGGTTTTGATGTAGTCAATAAAGCAGCATTAGATGTATTTCTATAGCTCTCTTGCTTTTTCTATGATCCAATGAATGTTGGCAATTTGATCCCTGGTTCCTCTGCCTCTGCCTTTTTTAAATCCAACTCGAACATTTGGAAGTTCTCAGTTCACATACTGTTGAAGCCTTTTGGAAGAATTTTGGTCATTAATTTGTTAGCGTGTGAGATGACTGCAATTTTGTAGTAGTTTGAAAATTCTTTGGCATTGCCTTTCTTTGGGATTGGAATGAAAACTGACCTTTTCCAGTTCCTGTAGTCTCTGCTGAGTTTTCCAAATTGGCTGGCATAGTGAGTGCAGCACTTTCACAGCATCATCTTTTAGGATCTGAAACAGCTCAGCTGGAATTCCATCACTTCCTCTAACTTTGCTTATAGTGATGCTTCCTAAGGCCCTTGACTTCAGACTCCAGGATGTCTGGCTCTAGGTGAATGTTCACACCATCAAGTTTATCTGGGTCAAGTTTAACTATTTGTATAGTTCTTCTGTGCATTCTGTATAAGAAACATGCACTGACCTTTATGGGTTTACTTACGATAAACACAGATTTATCCTCCGAGTTTAGATAATGATGGTATTTAAACCAGATTATGAGATAGGAGTGGAGGCAGAGGAATTTCATGACACAGGACACTAGCTGCAAGGAAGAAGTGTACAATACCATCTGTGATGCTATAAAGACTTGGAGATATGTGGAGGTGGGTACCGACTTTCATACTTTTCTATCTAACAAATTTGAATGATAAACCCCTGCCTCACCATCTACCATGTCTGAATCCCATTCTCCAGCTTCTCCCCTTCAGGGACATTTTCATTTGATATAAGCTTGATAGAAATACTTGAGAGTTAGAGGATCATATAATTGTTCTTCACAGGGTCTTGAGTCTCCCAGTGGAAAGGAAATATAATTTAATATTTTTCAAAGGAATGAACTACTATATAGTTTTATATAACTTTGGGTGTGATCCTCAGAAAACAGAGAGTGACTTTGCTGAGTCAAATATTTTTAAAATTCCTTGTGAAAAATGTATTTTATAAATGAATTCTGTTTCTTTAATATGTATATTAAAGTTAGAACAAATTTTGATGAGTTTCTCATTTTTGAAGTGAAAAATACTCAAATCTCCAGGAGATAAACATAAGCACAAACACACTGCCCTTTAGCATTTTCATGTTGGTGCTTTCAGCACATGTGGAAAAGTGCTTCACCCAGCTCAAAATCGCAGCTCATTTAGTAAATTCACCATCGAAGCCACACCCATAAAAAGTATCCATAGGAATCCCATAGCTCCTGAGCATGCCTCCGAAGCTGTCTTAATTATGATAATGCCCTGAGAGATTGAGGTCTACATATGAAATCTTAATTCATGTTCTGAGTCTTACAGATTTTACCCAATAACTAATAGTGTTAGTGTAAACATACCCTAACAGGTCAGGCTTGTTAATGCACATCTAATTCTTTTCATGGAGGACCATCTCCCTTGAGAATACGATCCAATCATAAAAGTAACAAAGATTTGCAGCAAGGGCCTGACACTGAATATAGAATAAGTAGAGAATGAGAGAGCTGGGTTTTGATCACCACCTTTAACAAAATCCTTTTACCACTGGGATTTTTGGTTACCTAAAGCTCATCACTTCTAATCTGGAGAAATGTAGGAGACCCTGAGGCCCAAATAGGAGAAAAGTATTTTTCTACACTGCCCACATACATCTCTAAAAGGAAAAGTGTCATTTCTTAGTGCTCATGAAAATTCTGATAAGTTAGAAACCATCATTATTATTCATATTCTCTGAAGGTGCTTGCTATTGACTACTAGGTTTAATGTAAAAGAAAATTTAAGCTGTTTTAGCAGCATAATTCAACACCTCTACACAGCATGCTTGCTATTGCAGGGAAATGGCAATCCTCAGGAGTTTTGTAATATGGTCTCTAATAGCATTTGCTCATTTATTAGGACAGTAATAAATAGGTATTCTGAATACAATTTTCACTAGGGTATTAAAGATTGTTAGAAATTATGACAAATGAACAATGCAGCTTTATTGTTTGTAAGTAAACTAGTTGAAAAGTTTTGTCTTAAGACTGAGCTTCAGTTAACCCCAGGTGCACTAATAGTTTTTAATTTTAGGTGTATTTTTTTCTATCTGCAAATATTAGTGATGGTTAGAAATTGTTTTACTTCGTGAAGTGAGTTCCTTTTTACAAAGACATTATTGCCATAATCGCAATAATCATAAACTTGGATTTACATGGATGAGGAATTCTCTACCCAAACTTTAAATAAATAAAATCACCCAGGTATGTCTCTTTATTCCCTGCCATCCCCAATGTTTGAAAGGTCTATGACAGTCCTTCCTTGATACTCAGTTGATATTGAGGAGGAGGTTCAATAGACCATGTGTCACTTACCAAAGAGTCAAACACAACTGAGCTCACACCCACAGTTACCTCAAATTCTACTCCAACTGGGGTTTGAGTTTACAAACAATTCAATTACGCAGGGTGTAACTGACCACTAACACAGTAGCCACCTATATAATAGGACACTTTCAAAATAACTCTACAGAACAAAGGATAAACTACTTCACTTGAAAATAAACTCTGTTTCTTTAGGCATGGTATGGATATGTCACAAACTTGATCTTGGCACAATTACAGGCAAGTTCAACCACTGCATTTGTCCTTCAGCCTGCTCTAAACATGCCTTGACTACTCACTTCTTTAACAGGTGCCTCTCTAAAGTCATGTTAGTTTATTACTTTGCTAAGTAATTAATTTAGTTACTTTAAGCAATTACAGCAATTGTTTAATTGTAACTGAAAATTTACATGAATGTATTCAGAATTCTAACTAGAAATAAAATGGTGATTAATCTTATATTTAAGTGGTGATTAATTTTCTGTCAGCTTCACTGGACCTTGGAACGTCCAGATAGCTGGCTAAACATTACTTCTGGATGTGCCTGGGAGGGTCTATCTAAAAGAGATTCGCATTTGACTCAGGAGACTGAGTAAATAGATGGCCCTCCCCAATGTGTGTGGGTATCATCCAATCTATGGAGAGCCTGAAAACAGCAAAGTTGAATTCGAGGATCTCTTGCCTGATTGCTTGAGATGATGCTCCTAATTCTCAGGCCTGTAGACTCAGACCAGAATATATATATGATCAGCTCTTGGGATCTCAGGTCCTTGAACTACACATCTGTGGCTTTCTTGGGTCTCTGGCTTGCAGAAGGCAGAGAGGGATTTCTGAGCCTCCATAATCACAAGAGCCAGTACCTTATAATAAACCTATACATATAGGTGTATATGTATAGATTTATTTACACATAGATGTATATGTATAAAAAGTGAAAGTGAAGTTGCTCAGTCTTATCTGACTCTTTGTGACCATCATGGAGTGTAAGCCTGCCACAGTCCTCTGTCCATGGGATTTTCCAGGCAATACTAGAGTGGGTTGCCATAGATTTATTATAAATACATATGTTAATATATACACATAAATACATACATATACATATATAATACAGACATATACACACAGAGACATAAATATATATATATATATGTATATATCTCCTATTGGAGAACTTCAATACACCCTAAATTTGAAAACCTGTTTTTCCCCCAGTCTGTAAAGGTTATCAGTGAGATCAATGAAGTGTGCACCACTGAAACACATCCAAAGTCACCGCCCCTCTGCCACATGCCTTCCCAGACCAAACCACAAGCTCATGGCCAAGCACACTGTTCCGCAACCTATTTATTACGTCATTGGGTTCTCATACTTCACAGGAGAGTTAGCTTAAGTACATCAGTTCAGTTCAGTTCAGTCGCTCAGTCGTGTCTGACTCTTTGCGACCCCATGAACCGCAGCACGCCAGGCCTCCCTCTCCATCACCAGCTCTACATAGCTTTATGGATTTTATACTATTTATTCATTTAGGCAATAATGCATAGTCAGTAGGGGCTTCCCTCGTGGCACAGACAGTAAGAAATCTGCAACGTGGGAGACCCAGGTTCAGTCGCTGGGTTGCGGAAGATCCCCTGAAGAAGGAAAAGGCTACCCATACCAGTATTCCTGCCTGCAGAATTCCATGGACAGAGGAGCTTGGCGGGCTACAGTCCATAGGGTCACAAAGAGCTGGGCAAGTAGAAATTCTTCTAACTCCCTTATCTTGATATTTGCTAATGTCTTCTGCATCTTGCCAGCTGATTACGTTTATGCAGGAAAAGATCAATCTTGAGGCCCCCCAAATTAGCCAGTCATCCAAAAACTAAGGCCATCTCTGTTTCTCTGAGATGAAAGCGAAAGTCGCTCAGTCATGTCCAGCTCGCTGCAACCCCATGGGTTGTAACCTGTCCATGGGATTCTCCAGGCAAGAACACTGGAGTGGGTTGCCATTTCCTTCTCAGGGTATCTTCCCAACCCAGGATAAAACTTGGGTCTCCTACATTGTAGGCAGATTCTTTACCATCTGAGCCACCAGGAAAGCCCAACAAATGCAAAGCAAATTTTAAACCACAAATTCCATTTGGCTTAAGAGACCAGAAACAGTCTGGTGTGTTTACTCCCCAGAGTCTTCTTTGTTTATCAAAGGTAATGCATTTTTAATATACAATTCAATACATAAACATATAATTTTGAACTTTCCTACAGCTGAGTGAGTCCTCCATTTATTTTCAGTAGCTATTTCACTGAATTTAATTGTAATGTTAAAGAAAGATCCTATTGAAAATTATTAAATGATCTGTGCTCTGTGATATGAGTCAACCTAAAGGATACACTTATGCTTTAACCATTATTATAACTAGCATTAAAAGTTAAAACCAATCTAAGAGAATAGCTAATCTAAGTTTCAGCTTTATCTGTCCAAACAAAAGAGAGAAAACAAATTTGAGGCTCCTTGATTTGCATTAGATTTGAACAATTCTTCATCTAACCCAGTTCTTTCATCAAGAGAGTCAAATTGACTTGCAAGAGTGAGCAGAATGGAACAATTCCTAAGAATTTCCCTAAGACCCAGGGAGGTCTGTACCCATAAAGGTTCATGCAAAGCAGCTCTGTTTGGGTCTATGATTAGTTTGGGTTTTTTGTACTTCCATGCCCAAACCCTGTAGGACAATGTAAAAAGTCATAGACTATGAATTCAAAGTCAGAAAAGTAATGTCTCTCCTACAAAGAGAAGAAGACTCCAGAAGTATTTTTTAGCTCTTCTCCAAATTCAGAGGCTTGTCAGCTTATGGTTCCAAAGATGAAGAAGATGTTGAGTAAAGGAAAAAGTGTGCTTCCCTGGTGGCTCAGTGGTAAAGAATTTGCCTGCAGTGGAGGAGACCTGCATTCGATCCCTGGGTCGGGAAGATCCTCTGGAGAAAGGAATGGCAATGCACTGTAATATTCTTGCCTGGAGAATTCCATGGACAGAGAAGCCTGGTGGGCTACAGTCAATGGTGTTGCAGAGTCAGACATGACTGAGTGACTAACACTACCTAACTAAAGGAAAAAGTCATTACTATAAAATAATAATTTGGGGGCCTAAGTGAAAATGAAAGATGCATGATTTTAAGTTTGTTATTGTTAACATACCTCACTTGTTCAAAACAAAATTCCAGGAGCACAAATAAGTTGTTTTTTGCTCAGCTGTGTCTGACTCTTGCGACCCCATGGACTATAGTCTGCCAGGCTCCTCTGTCCATAGGATTTTTTAGGCAAGAATACTGGAGTGAGTTGCTATTTCCTTCTCCAGGGGATCTTCCTGACCCGGAGATCAACCCCATGTCCCCTGCAAGTCTCCTGTATTGCAAGCAGAATCTTATTGCTGAGCCACCAATGAAAATCAAGATAAAATTGGAGTAATAAGAAATGCTGACAGATAATCATGTGAAACAAGGGAGTTTTCATTTTAGAGGTGAACAGAACAGACAAGAGAATAAGTAATTTTGTATCCGCCTTTTAAGTACAAATTCCAGCTGCCAAGAAGGTACATGAATTCTTACTCAAAGCAAATATATGCTTGCCTTCTTTTCAGAGGACTCTGTTTAATCTCTTTGGAATTTTTGTTTCATTTTTTTCAAGTCCCCTACCTCAGTTGCTAATGGACAAAGTTTCTCTTTGTCTTTGGAAAGATGTTTCTTTCTTGAAGAGAGACAATAGTCTCTACTGGTGGGGGCTTTATTTCTACTGAGGATGGTTGGAGCCTGGTTATTGGAAATTCACACCTATGACCAAGCAAGGAGTGTCAATGTGATTAACAAAAATATATCAAAGATAATGTGAAAAAAACAAAAACAAAAGCTAACATTTAAGCTATTACGCTATCCCACAAAAGTAAATCCTGAACAAAGACAGCAAAATAAGATGAAACTAAGTCATCATCTATTCATCCTTTATTATTTATCTTCAAACAATGGTACATGTTATTATATAAGCTTCTTTTGAAAGTTCAATAGAAAAAGTCACCAAATATGATTTCGTGTGTGTGTGTGTGTACGTGTGCATGTGTGCATACAAACATATATATATAATGGATGGGGGAGAAAGTGAGATTTGTAACAGGAAAGCAGGGAAGTGGCGGGCAAAGTTGAAAGTTACACTTTAATGATGTAAATAGCCTCCAGAAATTAGAACAATCATATTGGATCATCGTACTATTCTTATTTAATTCACACATTTAAACAGCTTCAGGTATTAAAAGTATAGATATCTACTTAAACCAGAAGATCAAATTTATAGAACTCATACCAGGAATATTCAATGATATAAACAGATTGTAAAATTAAGCAAAGAAATGTACAGGTTAACAATTAAATTTGAATTTAGGAGAAACATAAGTAATGTTTAGGGTAACTATATTCCAAATATTGCATGGAACATAGCATAAAGATGTCAAGACAAAGATATTTGCTTGAAATAAGCATTAAGGTTAGGCCCTCCAGTGGTTAGCACTTGGTGCTTTCACTTCCATGGCCAGAGTTTAATCCCTGGTCAGGAAACTAAGATTCCACAAGCCACATAATGAAGCAAAAGAAATAATAATATTAATAATAATAAAATAAAGAAAGAAAGAATTAAGGCTAATTGTTGGCCACTAGAATTTGTACTTCCACATCAGACACACACTTATTTTTCTGTCTGCTTGTTTCTAAAATGAAAATTTATTTATTTTACATGAGCAGTTATTAGCATGGATAGACTTATCTGTTAAAAATTATTGCTGTTTATTTGAAAATTCATATTTAACTGGGCATGCTGTATTTTACCTAGCAACACTAGAAAATGCTAGAATTATTTTTAGTACCAGAAACATTTAATACTTAAAATGAGTTGATCCAAATTTCCTATAATATGGAGTATTTAACACTGGAAAAAAAAGAATTAGCAGTGGTTTTAGACAAGGAGAGGTTTCTTAAATGTAGTTATGTTCAATGCTCAGTAGAGGCATTTTTAATGTATCTGTATTATAACCTTTTTCCAACCCCAAATGCCTGATCTCAAGTTCGTAAAGCTTTGGTTTTTCACTTTGAAATTTAGAAATATAGGAAAGGAAAAGAAGATCCCTTTAATATTCTTGGAACATCTGTGGTTTCCTCTCCACAGTGTTCCACACCATCCCGGTATGTCCTTACCTAAAACAATCAATTCAACCTGTCTTTCTGTCATTTTCTTTCTGCCCAATGCACTTGTCTCTCCAGGTATTTCAGGCTAGGTCTAGAGACTTCTGCCCAACTCTCAACTCTGTTATTTACATTCATGAATTCTTCAAATTGCTAGACAGCAAGTTAGCCATGAGCAACAACAGGTGGCCTAGTCGGCTGAATGTCCAATAGCTGCCTAATCCTGCCAAGCTGGTTGTCAAATGCCCCCATCAGTACTCCAAAATGGTTGGGGGATCAGAGAAATCCCCTGCTGGCCATCTGGGGAGAATTTCCCACTCTGACACATGCACACCTCATTCTATCATGCCCTTAGATAACTTTTGGCGGCCACTGGGCTCATTAAAAGTTCAAAAGTATTCTATGATAGTGTGTGTGCCTGCATGCTAAATCACTTCAGTTATGTCTGACTCTTTGCGATCCTATGGACTGTAGCCCACCCGGCTCCTCTGTGGTATTCTGCAGGCAAGAATACTGGAAGAGGTGGCCATGCCTTCCTCTGGGGGATCTTCTTGATTCAGGGATCGAATCCACATCTCTTATGTCTCCTGCATTGGCAGGCAGGTTCTTGACAACTAACACCACCTGGGAAGCCCATGCATAGGTCTAATTATAACAGACCAGGTAAACACATATGCAGCAAGGCCTCTTGCTATATAACCTGCAGCTGTCAATAAGGACTGTCAATAAACAATATCCTGGATTATGCAAAAATCCTTTCCCCCAAAATAACACTGCAGCCCTCCAGGGCCATTGCCTTCCTTAGCCTGGCCCACCTCTCTCTTGAGGTGTGCTCTCTATTCTTTCCTTATCTTCAATAAAGTCTCTCGCAACAGGTAAGACCTCAGATTCTTCTTTGTGTCCTTACCAAGAACTGAGGTCCACAGGAGAAGGGCTCTCCAGACTCTCTCCTACTAAGAAGCAGTGCCCAGAAATCTGACTGAAATGATTAGAGCCAGGTAGGCTTCCCTGAGGTGGTGTTTTGTCTCTATCTCCAATTATTTAATATAATCAATATGGTTAGTAAATGTTTCAGTGTCCATGAGTGTGTGCTAAGTTGCTTCAGTCATTTCTGACTCTTTGCGACCCTATGGACCATAGCCCGC
Source organism: Odocoileus virginianus (assembly GCF_023699985.2). Classification (NCBI taxonomy): domain Eukaryota; kingdom Metazoa; phylum Chordata; class Mammalia; order Artiodactyla; family Cervidae; genus Odocoileus; species Odocoileus virginianus. Next base: position 57,509,386 of record NC_069681.1, on the reverse strand, counting down.
CAACTCCTCTGTCCATGGGATTCTCCAGGCAAGAACACTGGAGTAGATTTCCATGCCCTCCTCCAGGGGATCTTCCTCACCCAGAGATTGAACCCTTGTCTCCGGCATCTCCTGCACTGGCGGGAGTGTTCTTCAGCACTAGCACCACTGGGAAGCCCTTCAGTGTCCATAAGGAAACATAAAAACACTTGACTGCTCTTCTGCCTGGTGAAGACTGTTACCAAGTCCAAGCTCATACTACTTGCCAGACAATGGGCCAATAAATCAAGACACATGGTGTTGGGGCAAGGAATAGTGACTTTATTTAAAAAGTCAGGAGACTGAGAAGATGGTGGACTAGTGTCCCAAACAATCATCTTATCCAAGTTAGAATTCAGGCTTCTTTATACTAAAAGTGTGGGGGGTGTGGCTGGTTGTTGCAAACTTCTTGGTGTGCTATCCATGTAATTATGCTCACAATATTTCCCCAAACCTCCAGCAAGACAATTATTTTCTGTTCTGCACCTTTTTAAAAGGGTTATACCTTTAAAGGTTATGCCTGGGAGGCAGCACCTTGAGAATGGGCAGTGTATATTTCAGGCTAGAGGCAAGGTTCTTTTAAAAAATGCAGAGCCAACATGACTAAGCACAAATGGCAGAGCCCAAGAGTTAAAACTAAAGGAATAAACCCAATATGGAGTTATGTTTGATCTTCTCCATTATAAGACCATTATCATGGCATTTGTAAGTTATATAAGACTATAACTTACTGAAGACCCCACAGATAAATTCCAGAAACTCTCAATCTAGACATCAAGAATAAAAGCTATTGTCACATAGGAGATGAAATTCATTGCAGCTTTAATAATAAATTCCCAAACAAAGTATACCTGAATGAAGTTATTTGAATTTAAGTTCTTTATAGATTTCTGGAGACAAACACTTTGTCAGATACATGTATTGCAGATATTTTCTTCCAGTCTGAAACTTGTCTTTTAATGTCCTTAATGGTATTTTACTGAGCAGAAATTTTAAATTTTGATAAAGTATAATTTATAATCTTTTTCCTCTTAAAGTTCAGTCTAAGAAGTCTTTGTTTACAGTAAGTTCATGGACATACTCATATGTTTTCTTCTAGAAAGTTGATAGTTTTAGATTCTATATTTAGAGTTTTAATTCATCTTGAATTAATTTTGTGTATCATGTGAGTTAGGAGTTGAGTGGATCTTGTTCAGTGTGATTTGCTTTTATTCCAAAAGTTATATCATCTCCAATTTCTGCTTGCTATTATTTTTAAATTTTGTTTAGAGTCTATTATTATTACCAGTAATAGGGTATTTTAGTCCACTCAGGCTGTTATAACAAAAATACCAAAGACTGGGTGTTTTAAAGAACAAACACTTATTTTTCATAGTTCTGGAAGCTGGGATGTTCAAGATTAAGTTCCAGATACAGCGTCTGATGAGGGCCTGTTTCCTAGTTTATTGATGGCCATCTTCTCTTCCTATTCTCACATGGCAGAAGGTTCATCTAACCCAAGCTCCTCTTCCGTACTCATTCAAAAATGACTAATCTCTTCAATGTCAAGAGAACTTGGTGATAATTCACAGCTAGGTATCTCCTTCTTCTAGTATCCTGCCAGACAACCTAGTGCTGGCCCACTGTGCCATGCTCTGAGAGATGCTATACCAAACCACCAGGCCTCTAATTGATGAAGTTTTGGAGAAACCTGAAAAATTCTAGATTTAGGTGATGTGAAAAATGTGTGCTTTTAAATAGAAGCTGAACAGTCCTGCTTTAGAGTTCAGAGATTAGCCCAGTGCTATCACGAAAATGATTTTTTAACTTATCATGCAGCGTATATCTATAACAGTTTATTCATTTTATTGCTTGGCACTCATCTTTTGGGCTTCACTAGTGGCACCTGCCAATGCAGGAGACGCAAGTTTGACTCCTGGGTCGGGAAGATCCTCAGAAGAAGGAATTGGCAACCCACTCCAGTATTCTTGCCTGGGAAATCCCATGGACAGGGAGCCTGGTGGGCTACAGTCCACATGGTCACAAAAGAGTCGGACATGACACTTAGTGACTAAAAACATCAATGACTAATCTTGTAGTTTGTGATAAACTCTACAGCAATGAGATAGCACGCTTCTAGTACAAATTTAGTGGATTTGCATTTCTCATGACATTTGATGATAAGCAAGTGATTTATCTATATTTACCATCCAACATGGGGATAAATCTAACAGTAGAAATTATGAAAACCAGAATACACAAATCTGCTAAAGAACTATTAGCATCTACTTCAAAACTACTAGTTAAATTGACCATTTAATGTGTCCACCTGAAGACAATGACTTCACACATATCTGCAGGGGTACTTGCACATCACTTTGTGAAGCATAACTTTTCAAATAGATCAAATGACTATCTTTCTAAATTAAATTATTTTCAGTTTTCGTATGCATACATAAATAAAGCAAGTGTGGTTAATATATTGGTTTCAAGCCAGTGTTTTGCTTGTCTCATCAAAGGCCTCAAACAGGTAATCAGACTGATTTCTTAAATTCTCTGTTCACAAATAATTTATGAAATCTAAGTAAGACTCAGAATTTTCTAAGTTCATTCTTTTACTTGAACATACAAGAGAGTCTGAACCTGTTATTAATTCAGTTACAAAGTTCAACATTAGAGATAAAATTAAAGAATATTTTGGTGGTATTTCAAACACAAATTTTGATTGAAGTCAACATTAAAATAAAAATCTTTTTATCAAATGAATAAATATATGGTGCAAAAATTTGGAATTGGCCATGGTACACAGATAATTCAAAATTGCATCCAATATTTTTAATATTCTGCTAACTGGAATAGAAGTTTTGCTTATAAAAATTTGTAAATATCTTATATATACATATAACAACTGGACTATACAATTTTTGTTAGGTTGATCTTGAATATAAAATACTTCATTACAGCACTATATGCTTTCTCTCTTTTCTGACCAATGTCAATAGAATTCTAGTGTATTTGAGAATCTGAATAATTACTTTTTAAATTAATTGTCTTAAATGGCATGAAACATTTGCAAATGAGTCCTCTAAATTTCAGCAGCCTTTTGTTCAAAATTATTTCAAAATCTTGAATCAAAATATTCATTGATGGGCTAGGGTGAAACGGATAACCAGCTCAGGTTGGGTACATGAGACAAGTGCTCGGGCCTGGTGCACTGGGAAGACCCAGAGGGATCGGGTGGAGAGGGAGGTGGGAGGGGGGACTGGGATGGGGAATACATGTAAATCCAGGGCTAATTCATATCAATGTATAACAAAAACTACTGTAATGATGTAAAGTAATTAGCCTCCAACTAATAAAAATTTAAAAAAAAAAAAAAATATTCATTGAATGAAGTGCCAGAGCATTTCAGCTTTTGAAACTTTTATTGAATTGCTATTATTAGAAATTAAGCTTGCAAACAGGAAGACATTAAAATGTATTGCTTAATAGGAAGGGAGAAATTGAACAAATCAAATAATAAGAACACCACTGGTATACAGTATGAAATTTTGAATTTTAGCATTGTGCTTCCAAATAGTGTTTTCCAAACTATCTATGGCAAACAACCAATTTTTAATCCTTCACAAAGCAAAACTTCTGTAAAATACAATAAAAATAAGTTTATGGAAAAATGAAAGGGACAAAAAAAGTACAAAATTCAAACTCACATTTTTTTTTAATCATTAAATTGTGTGGACATAAAAGTACATTTTAATAAACAAAGCTAGAGTAATAACACTGGAAAAATAAAACAATTTTTAAAATTATACTAGTTGCTCATTGTGCATAAAGGCAACTAATATATAAAAAGGCTATTAGATGCCTAACTTCTGGTCATTCTGAAATTGTAACCCAGAAAAAATTACAATTTAAAAAGGGTTCTCTATGTAAAACATGTTTACACATAGTTTCAATAGTAATATGTACAGCAATATTTTTTGAAACCATATATAATTAGATTTTATAATATGTATAATTTTTCATATGGAATTAGTCCTTTATAGTTTTATATAAAGCTATTTATAGAGCATTAGACATGATTTGGAGGGGGATTGCTTCTCTTAATTTACTTACTTTTTCTGATCTTTGCTTTACTATTTCCTAGGTATTTTTTTAATTGAGGTATAGTTGATATTATGATATTGTATAAATTTCAAGTGTACAACATAGTGATTCACAATTTTAAGGGTTTTACTCAATTTATAGCTATTATGAAATAATGGTTACATTCCCTACATTGTATAATCAATTCTTGTAACTTATTTACTTTATATATAGTAGTTTGTAAGTCTTAATCTCCCACCATATCTTGCCCCTCCCCTCTTCCTGCTCCTCATTGTAACCAGTAGTTTGTTCTCTTTATCTGTGAGTCTCTTTTTTGTATTATTCACTTGTTCGCTTTATTTTTTAGATTTTACATATAAGTGATATCATACAGCACTTATCTTTCTCTATATGACCTATTTCACTTAGCATAACATTCCCCACGTCCATTCATGTTGTTGAAAATGGCAAAATTTCATTGATTTTATGTCTGAGTAGTATTCCACTGTATTCATATACACCACATTTTTTTTTTTTTTTTTTTTTTTAGCCATGCAGCAAATGGGATCCTCATTCAATCCCTGATGAGGGATCGAACCTACACCCCATAAGTTCGATGCACAGAATCTTAACCACTGGACTGCCAGGGAAGCCCCCACATCTTCTTTACCCATTCATTTGTTGATGTACACTTAGGTTGCTTCCATATCTTGGCAACTGTAAATAATGCTGTTGTGAACATTGGGGTGGATATATCTTTTTAAATTAGTGGGTTTTGGATATTTCTGGACATATACCCAGGAGTGGGATTGCTGAATCCTATGGTAACTCTACTTTTAGTTTTGAGAAACCTCCATATAGTTTTCCACAGTGGAAAATAGTGGCTGTACCAATTTACATTTCAACAGTGGCTGCACCAATTTATATTCCAACCAGCATGTCCATCAGTATTTAAAGATTTTAATGTGACAAATGCACTTGCTTCTTGGTTGCTAATCTGTTTAACCTAGGTTGGACTGACAACAATCCTACTTGCAAGAGATAATGTGTCTAAACTACTTTATATAAAACACAGTAGGGAAACCAGAGTCAAAAATGCATTGATGGGAACAAAAGAGATTTCATTTTACAACTGCAACAATTCAAGTCATTAATTCTTTAAACTTTTATCTAAAATCAACCAAATGATATTGTAGTTTCAAAATTCATATATAATCCTTCATGAGTAATGAGTTTTGACAATTAGTCCTATGAAGTTATAGTTAACTTTGCTATATAATTTTATGAAACCTATGAATTTCCTATGCAGGATCTTCTTGTGAAGTAAGTTCAGTTCAGAAGCTCCATCATGTCCGACTCTTTGTGACCCAACAGACTGCAGTATGCCGGGCTTCCCTGTCCATCACCAACTCCAGGAGCTTGCTCAAACTCATGTCCATTGAGTCAGTGATGCCATCCAAACATCTCATCCTCCGTCATCCCCTTGTCCTCCAGCCTTCAATCTCTCCCAGCATCAGAGTCTTTTCCAGTGAGTCTGTTCTTCGCATCAGGAGGCCAAAGTATTGGAGCTTCAGCTTCTGCATCAGTCCTTTCAATGAATATTCAGGACTCATTTCCTTTAGGATAGACTGGTTGGATCTCGTTGCAGACCAGGGGCCTCTCAAGAGTCTTCTCCAACACCACAGTTCAAAAACATCAATTTTTCAGCGTTAAGCTTTCTTAATAGTCCAACTCTCACATCCATACATGACTACTGGAAAAACCATAGCTTTGACTAGATGTACCTTTGTGGCAAAGTAATGTCTCTTATTTTTAATACATTGCCTAGGTTGGTCATAGCTTTTCTTCCAAGGAACAAGTGTCTTTTAATTTCATGTCTGCAGTCACCATCTGCAGTAATTTTGGAGCCCAAGAAAATAAAGTCTGTCACTGTTTCCATGTTTCCCCATATATTTGCCATGAAGTGATGGGACCAGATGCCATGATCTTAGTTTTCTGAATGTTGAATTTTAAGCCAGGTTTTTCACTCTCCTCTTTCACTTTCATCAAGAGGCTCTTTAGTTCTTCTTCACTTTCTGGCATAAGAGTGGTGTCATCTGCATATTTGAGGTTACTGGAATTTTTCCCGCAATCTTGATTTCAGCTTGTGCTTCATCCAGCCTGGCATTTCTCATGATGCACTATGCGTATAAGTTAAATAAGCAGGGTAAAAATATGCAGCCTTGACATACTCCTTTCCTGATTCAGAACCAGTCTGCTGTTCTATGTCCAGTTCCAACTGTTGCTTCCTGACCTGCATACAGATTTCTCAGGAGATAGGTCAGGTGGCCTGGTAGTTCCATCCCTTTTAGAATTTCCACAGTTGAAATCTGGCTTGGAGAGTTTTGAGCATTACTTTACTAATGCGTGAGATGAGTGCAATTGTGCAGTAGTTTGAGCATTCTTTGGCGTTGCCTTTCTTTGGGGTTGGAATAAAAACAGACCTTTTCCAGTCCTGTGGCCACTACTGAGTTTTCCAGATTTGCTGGCATATTGAGTGCAGCACACTTTCACAGCATCATCTTTTAGGATTTGAAATAGCTCAACTGGAATTCTATCACCTCTACCAGCTTTGTTGATGTTTCTTAAGATCCACTTGACTTCACCTTCCAGGATGTCTGGCTGTAGGTGAGCTATCACACCATCGTGGTTATCTGAGTCATGCAAATCTTTTTTGTATAGTTCTTCTGTGTATTCTTGCCAACTCTTCTTAATATCTTCTGCTTCTGTTATGTCCATACCATTTCTGTCCATTATTGAGCCCATCTTTACATGAAATGTTTCCCTGGTATCTCTAATTTTCTTGAAAAGATGTCTAGTCTTTCCCATTCTATTGTTTTCCTCTATTTCTTTGCATTGATCACTGAGGAAGGCTTTCTTATCTCTCCTAACTATTCTTTGGAACTCTGCATTCAAGTGGGTATATCTTTCCTTTTCTCGTTTGCTTTTTGCTTCTCTTCTTTTTCTCAGCTATTTGTAAGGCCTCCTCAGACAACCATTTTCTCTTTTTGCATTTCTTTTTCTTGGGGATGGTCTTAATCATTGCCTCCTGTACAATGTCACAAAGTTCCATCCACAGTTCTTTGGGCTCTCTGTGAGATCTAATCCCTTGAATCTATTTCTCACTTCCACTGTTTAATCATAAGGGATTTGATTTAGGTCATACCTGAATGGTCTAGTGGTTTCCCCTACTTTCTTCAATTTATGTCTGAAATTTGCAATAAGGCATTCATGATCTTAGCCATAGTCAACTCCCCATCTTGTTTTTGCTGATTGTATAGAGCTTCTCCATCTTTGTCTGCAAAGAAATAAATAATCTGATTTTGGTATTGACCATCTGGTGCTGTCCATGTGTAGAGTCTTCTCTTGTGTTGTTCAAAGAGGATGTTTGCTATGACCAGTGTGTTCTCTTGGCAAAACTCTGTTAGCCTTTGCCCTGCTTCATTTTGTCCTCCAAGGCAAATTTTGCCTGTTATTCCAGGTATCTCTTGACTTCCTTCTTTTTTATTCCAGTCCCCTCTAGTGAAAAGGACATCTTTCTTGGCTGTTAGTCCTAGAAGGTCTTGTAGGTCTTCATAGAATTGTTCGATTTCAGCCTCTTCAGCATTGCTGGTTGGGGCATAGACTTGGGTTACTGTGATATTGAATGGTTTGCCTTGGAAACAGAGATCATTCTGTCGTTTTTGAGACTGCATACAAGTACTGCATTTCAAACTCTTTTGTTGACTATGAAGGCTACTCCATTTCTTCTAAGGAATTCTTGCCCACAATAGTAGCTGTAATGGTCATCTAAGTTAAATTCACCCATTCCAGTCTATTTTAGTTCACTGATTCCTACAATGTCAATGTTCACTCTTGTCATTTCCTGTTTGACCACTTCCAATTTACCTTGATTCATGGACATAACATTCGAGGTTCCTATGCAATATTGCTCTTTACAGCATAGGACTTTATTTACATCACTGGTCACATCCACAACTGGACATTGTTTTTGCTTTGACTCTGTCTCTTCATTCTTTCTGGAGTTATTTCTCCACCAACCTCCAGTAGAATAAGCATACTGGGCACCTACCAACCTGGGGAGTTCATCTTTCAGTGTCCTATCATTTTGCCTTCTCATATTTTTCATGGGGTTCTCAAGGCAAGAATACTGAAGTGATTTGCCAGCCCCTTCTCCAGTGGACCACATTTTGTCAGAACTCTCCAACATGACCCATCTGTCTTGGCTGGCCCTACACAGCCTGGCTCATAGTTTCATTGAGTTAGACAAGGCTGTGGTCCATGTGATCAGATTGGTTAGTTTTCTGCGATTGTGGTTTTCATTCTGTCTGCCATCTAATGGATAAGGATAAGAGGGCTATGGAATTTTCCTGATGGGAGAGACTGACTGAGTGGGAATCTGGGTCCTGTTCTGATGGGCAGGGCCTCGCTCAGTAAATCTTTAATCCAATTTTCTGCTGATGGCTGGGGCTGTGTTTCCTCCCTGTTATTTGCCCTGAGGCCAAACTATGGTGGAGGTAAGAAGGTAATGGCGACCTCCTTCAAAAGGTCCCATGCACGAGCTGCTGCACTCAATACCCCCAGTCCCACAGCAGGCCACCACCGACCCATGCCTCCGCCAGAGACTCCTGGACACTCACGGACAAGTCTGGGTCAGTGCCTTGTGGGGTCACTGCCCTTTTCTCCTGGGTCCTGGTGCACCCAAGGTTTTGTTTGTGCCCTCCAAGAGTCTGTTTCCCCAGTCCTGTGTAAGTTTTGGCAGCTCTACAGTGGGATTAATGGCAGCCTCCTCCAAGAGGGCTTATGCCACACCCAGGTCTGCTGCACCCAGAGCCCCTGCCCCTGTGGCAGGCCAGTGCTGACCCATACCTCTGCAGGAGACACTCAAACAGTTTGTGAGGCAACGTAAAATTCAAAACAGTTCATCAACTTCATGAAGTATTTGGTGGTAAACTTTTTGGATGTACCATATCAAAATCATCACCTACTTCCTTGATAATTATTGATTAATCATGGAAAATGTTATAATAATGTATAGAAACTGTGTGCTTGAAGTTTCTAACTTTATACGCTTTGGTCCTTTCTGCCACTAAAAAAAATGTATTGCATTCCCTCACTGTATGGATGCAATAAGAACATCAAAAATACAAATAAGCAAGTCAAGAGTCCAATTTACACCTTTAAAAACCTGGGACCAAATTGTTTTCTGATCTTGCATAAATACATTCTTGACAGAATTTTACCCTTGATAGCAATCACACCTCCACATGCAAGAGTTGTTAAATCTGATGAGTATTCATATTATCATATAATAAGGAATATTCTGAAATTTAACATCTTTGCAAGAGTGGTATGAAATCTATTGGTCTTCTTCTCCCTGAAATCAGTTAATATCATCTTCTCCATTCTCTTTACTGTATCTATCACATTTAAATTAGATATATCTTTCCAAATATAACAGCAACGTTTACCTTGTCATCAGTGAATTAAGGTCAAAAGTAAATAATAAATGTTATGAACCAAAACAATCAATTGAACTATATCAAAAACTGAGTAAAAATTCCTAAGTGAATCAATCCCCCCCAAGCCCCAAAATAACAAGCTCACGAAAGAGGAAAACAATCTCCAATCACTGTCATCTCTGAAACAGAGGGGCAGCAATCTGTTACTGATAAAGGGAATGAATAACCAGGCTAATGTTAGCAAAACTTTTAGGGTTGCGTGTGAGCTAACATGATGAATTAGGAACTAGAGGAACCAAAGTCCCAAGTAATGCTCTGACACTTTCCCTCCCATCTTTATGGGGAGTGGTATCCTTAAAGTAGGGGCAAGAAGGGAGAATTGAAGGAGATTACTGTTTGCACTCTAGGTTTTTGGTTAATGAACACTGGAAGAGGGACAGGAAAGCTGAGAGTGATCTCTCAGGGAAAATCCCTGGTTTCACAGAGTGTATGTCAGCTACAGTTACCTGCCAAAGATCAAGGGTAATGCAGCAAAAATGAAAAAAATAACCCAAGGCACAGGAAACAGGGAATAGAACTAGAGATCAAAGAGAATTCCCAAACCACTCAAAGGTGCTGGCAACCAGAAGGTAAAGCCAGGAGAGATCTCCCAGGGTACAGAAGGCACAAGAAAATATAGCAGATAACCTCAAACTTGCCAGTGCTAGGACTCCAGGCCCCAACAATGGGAAAACCTAGGTCTATCTTAGATCCCACAATGAATCATTGTCTTATTGACTCAAAAGTAATTAGATTTACCCAAGCAGTTGATCTTAATACTGCTTTATGTTTCTTCCCGAATCTCTGAGTTTCCCTTTGGGATCACTTTCCTATACTTAAAAATCGTTCTCTAGTACTTTCTTTAAAAATAGGCCAGCTATTTTTAACTACGTGCCTTTATTGTATTTCTATGTTTTGCTGGGTAAAGAGATTTATTATGTAAATGGAACTGCCCATTTAAATGCTCTTTATGAGGTGTATTCCAGAGAATTTCTCTCTTTATAATCAGGTCGCAGCTCATTTGGACAATGTCTTACCAGAAAGCATATATATAAGCAGATATAACTTGAAGATCTCTGTGAAGTACCAGATTCCTCACAGTCCAAAAATTTACCAATATTGACTGGACTTTAAGGACTGAATCCATTAAAATTCAGACTGACCTAACCAATTCTTTACCCATTTGTACAATAACCTTTGAAACCAGAACCAAAGGCAGGATGATGGCCCATAGTATAAAAAACAATAAAAATAGATATCATATGCCATGTACTATCTTTTGCAGTACTCCTAAAGTACTCTTGCCTGGAAAATCCCACGGGCGGAGGAGCCTGGTAGGCTGCGGTCCAAGGGGTCGTGAAGAGTCAGACACGACTAAGCAACTTCACTTTCACTTTCACAATCCTCACTGGATAGGAGTTCAAGGGTCTTCAGGCTAACAGAATGATTATACCTCACTTTCTAGAATGGCCTGATCCTCTGGATAAAATCCTACTAGTCATTACCATTTACACTAGCTAAAGAGTCGTTTTCCTTCCATTGGCCCCTTCTGGTACCTGAGATATTTCCACACTGTGAACCCTACCTTTCAGTAATGAAGAAAGAAGGATTTTGACCCTACAAAAACAAAGTGCTTCTGCAAAAATCATTATAGTAATGTCCACTGAGACCAGGAAAGCAACAGAGATAAGAATAAATATTGGAGCTATTTTTTCTGCATAGTTCATTTTATCTCCCTAGAGAATCTCCAACTACTTTATAGAACCTATTCAACTACAGGGACTCTGGCCTTCCCAAAACAGCTGATGTACCTGTCATAGTAAATGATTCCTACACTACTGCATAGTCTGTTCCCTTTAGGACACTATTTATTATATGAAACCAGTTCTTTACTTGTTTATCACAAAAAAACCATCCCTTGTAAAACACAATTCCTGGCAGCAGGTAAAGGGAAACAGAAAATGGAGCCACATAAGATACTTTGGAGAATTACCCAGAAGAATCACTAATTTACTCTTAGACATACACCATTCAAGTAATAGTTCTTATAGTGAGGTTTATATAATTGGAAAAAGTAGTAAGAAATTTACGCAATTGAATAGGGTGGTAAAAAATTAAATCTTAGTTGACATTATAAATGATACTTCCCTAACTTCTGAAGCTAATTAGCAAATCTGAACTCTGTGGTCCAAGTGGTAATGAGGAAAGTAATAACTTTAGATTTTCTATTACATTGTCAGTGCAATATCTTTATTATTATTAGTATTTCAGTTGCACTTGGATAAACAGTACTGGCCAAATAGAACAAACAACTCCTCTCTAAGAAGATGTCCACATGAATCTTCAAAGGAGACCAGATTTTGCATGTGATCCTTGCTTTGATTTCTCATCATCCATCTGCTTTTAGACCTTGTCAGTAGAGTAATTGCCAAGTGTAGACTCTCCAGAGTCTTAAATACTTCTAAACAGCCATTGTCATATCACTTGATCTAACAACTCCTCATTTGATGGGAGGAGGGAAAAGGATAAATCCTCATCCAACCCCAAACTGTTTGCTGTTTTTGAGATAATACACATCTGGAGATCACAATAGTAATTGTAGGTCTTCAGTAAGAGTCTTATCCGCCCACCTCTCTGGCCTGGTTAGAGATTGATCATAAGGAGGAAGGGATTCAGGGGAGGCTAACTGTTCTGGAAAGAACAATCACCTCCACCATATATGCAAGACAAAGTTATATGATTATAATCACACAATGTCATACAACTTGCTTCATACTTCTGAGCTCAGAATATCATCTTGTTTTGCATTGATTCTCACCTTCAGAAATCAATCAGTCTAAAGGCTCACTGTGCTTCTGATACAGCATACTCTAAGAACTTCTGAGGGAAATTCATAAACAATAAAAATATCTGCTTTCTTTGTTAACTAATACACCTTTTCTGAGCTGTTCCTTGTGTTGTTCCCCCTTGCTATAGTATGTTGATATAACTCCAGTTACTTACATCATAGCAGAATTCTTTATTGGACTTTCCTGGTGACTCAGAGGGTAAATAATTTGCCTGCAATACAGAAGACCTGGGTTCGATCCCTGGATCAGGAAGACCTCTGGAGAAGGGAAGGCTACCCAATCCAGTATTCTTGCCTGAAGAATTCCATGGACAGAGGAGCCTAGTGGACTACAGTCCATGGGGTCACAAAGAGTCAGACACAACTGAGCTAGTTTCAATGCAAGAATTCTTTGTTAGAGTAAGAGATTTTTGTTAGAATTTTGTTAGAAACAAAGAATTCTTTGTTAGAGTAAGTATTACTCACAGAATAGAATAGAGAAACATTAAGTAGATATAAAATATGTCCAATTAGATTACAGATTAATACAAATATCCATGGCTTTAAAAAGAAGCAAATGATTAAGCAGACCTTGAGAAACTATAGCAGCAAATGAATCTTTTCATCATAGAAGCATCAAAATACTACACTGTTTGATAACTCTATAGTATCCTCCCTCTAAATAACTTGAGAAGCATGGAAATATCTTGAACAATGGCACTTTATACTAGCATTTACTACTAATATTAGTAATAATAGTATTGGTGGCTCAGTGATAAAAAAAAAAAAAAATCTGCCTGCCAATGCAGGAGATGCAGGTTCAATTCCTGGGTTGAGAAGATCCCTTGAAGAAAGAAATGGCAACCCACTCCAGTATTTTTACCTGGGAAATCCCATGAACAGAGGAGACTGATGTGTTATAGTCCATGGAGTTGCAAAGAGTCAGACACTATTTAACAACTAAACCAACAATAATTAGCAGTAGTAGTACTGAGTCTGGAAAAGGCAATGGCACCCCACTCCAGTATTCTTGCTTGGAAAATCCCATGGACAGAGGAACCTGATAGGATGCAGTCCATGAGGTCGCTAAGAGTCGGACACGACTGAGCGACTTCACTTTCACTTTTCATTTTCACGCACTGGAGAAAGAAATGGCAACCCACTCCAGTATACTTGCCTGGAGAATCCCAGGGACCGGGGAGCCTGGTGGGCTGCCGTCTATGGGGTCGCACAGAGTCGGACACGACTGAAGCGACTTAGCAGCAGCAGCAGCAGCAGTACTGAGTCATTGTTAATATTATTTTTTTTTAAATCCCAGAATAAAATAAGGAGGTTTGATACAAGCACTAGAGAAACAACCTTAGATTGAAGATAGCTCCGGCAATCCGTAACAATGACATGCAAGGCAAGTCACTTAACTATTAGACCTCACTTTCCCCATATAAAAAATGGAGAGACTTGCATGGTGATTCAGTGGTTAAGACTCTACACCTACAATGCAGGGATGCAGGTTTGACTCCTGGTCAGGGAACAAAGATCCCACATGCTGCATAGCGCAATTTTTAAAAAATGGAATGATAACATCTGCCATCTTTGACCAAAGTGTTACACAAAGAGAAAAATTGAATAATGAATGCAAAATAAACTGTAAAATTGTAAAGTACAACACAAAGTTGTGATTGAGACTGTACATATACTTTAGGTTCTACATAGTTTTTTTCATGGATTTACACCATTATCACACAAACATTCTCTGCTATCCCCATGCCCAAATCATCCTAATTTCATAATATCAAAATACTATAGCTTCTAGAAAATTGAATCTACATATTGTGAATTGAAGAGTCCATTCAATTCAGCTATTTACTGGAATTTGAACCAATGGTAGGAAATAGGCTTGAGGGATCAAGGGTGCAGCATAGCACATTAATGTCGATAAATTCCAACACTGAGAAATCAACTTCTCCCAGTGCTTTGGGTAGCTGTATGAATCAAAAACAATTCATTTAAAATATAATTCTGTATGTGATTAATCTATCGTCTGGTCTGATTGCCTGTGGTACATTTTTATAATTATAAACTGAATGGAGAATAAAGATAATTCAAATAATCTTATTGGCTGAAGCATAGGGCATTAATTCAGTTTATAATAGCAATAATGACCTCAGCCCAGGACATTTCCAGGCAATTAACGACTGGTGGGAGTTAATGGCCCGAGCTTCATCCAAGGACCATCAACTCCTTCAAAGTGGTCATCAATCCTCAGAAAATGCCCAGTGCTCAGAGCACAGTCAGACCCACTCAGAATTTGACATCATCCCAACTTTTTATTTTCAAGTAAATTTGTTGCTCTACTCTTTTCTTAAAAAGCCATTTGACTTGTAAACAAGCTAAAAATGACTGATATTGTTTTGAATAGTAAATTAATTCATGGGACATAAGAACAACTAAATGTCACCTAGGCATATTATCATATCAATAGATTAAATTGTATTGTAATATTGAAAAAATAGCACAGATGCATAATACAAGACACCCATGCCCCAATTCTACAAATGCCTCAACCTCAGTCCTACTAAGCAAAGCCTGGGTAGTGAGTCCCCTTTCCATGTTTTTATTTTCTCTCTTTCAGAGAGAGAATCAGAGTTAAACTGTGATTGACACATTTCTACTTTCTACCTAACAAGCTGCCTGGCTGACTGTAAATTCTTTTCCAGAAGGAGTAGAAGACAGAGCTGAGAGAAACTTTTAATATGCAAGCCCAAGCGATACCACATGACAATATCATCAGTCATTTCCAGCTCCTCTAGAATACTTCACATATTTTTTTTTCCCATCTCACAGGAGGTATACGAAACAGATGACCTGGATCACCAGCAGGGCATGCGCAGGCTCTTTGTGAGCCATTCAAGTAGAGAGGGATTCGGTCAGTCAGTCCCCATCTCAATGGGAGGCCACTGGAATGCCGTCCACCCTGCAGTTCAGCCGATAGGAAAAACAATGCAATGTCTCATTGACTTTGCCTCCCACCAGCTGCCCCTAGTCCTCTTTTTTTTCTACTGATTCCTTTGTTGTTTTAATCCATCATGGGAAAGGCAGAAGTCATGAAATAACAGTGTTTAAACTGGCCTGTACAGGTAGGGTCATTGCCTCTGAAGGCATGAACTCAGACCACCTGTGACTGTTAACGAACGAGAAGATGCTTCATTCAGAGATCACGCATGTCCACAGTCCTGACTTGGCTGAGCTTGTCTCCTTCTATTCACTACCAGTCTGAGAAGGAAAACCTTTTAAAACCGTGTGTATTAGATTCAAGCGGACAATTCATTATCATTATCACTTACATTAACAGCTAATGTCCACACCAGGCCTCACGCAGGCTGTGCCAAGTCACTGTCTGTATAAGGGGAGAGAAAGCCCCCTGGTAGCTGAACTAACAGCTACCAGAGGGGATTTCTCAGTGGGGATGGGAGTTGTGTTGTCAGAGAGTAAAGTCTAGTCATCGAAGTTGATGGATGATAAGAACAGTCAAAATAATGTTAATAATGATACACTCATCAAGGAAGAAAAAACATCACAGTCCCACATTTTGTTATTTATTGGGGTAATGGAATCTATCATTAAAACCATTATTTCTCTTGACAAAAAGCAGACATAAAGTAACTCATAAGCTGTCACAAAGAACACTTATATATTGATGGTGTGATGTTTCATAAAGTCATGGGAAAAAAAGTTCAAAATATGGATGCTGCTCATGCCTTGATATAACCTCCACCCATGGCCCACAGGTGAGTACAGGAAAAATTAAGATATGGAGAATTGTGAAGCAGGATAAAGGAAATACTAAAAAACACAATTTATCAAATTTTGCTACTACTCTGCAAAAGTAAATTTCATGTGCTAGAATAGGACACACCTTAATTTCATCAAGAAGCTATGTTTATGCAGATAAATACTAAACTTGGAGGCAACTTAATACATTTTACATAATAAAATTAAAATTTGAATTTGAGGGAAAAAGCAGTAATTTTTATATCATTTTATAAAAAGAAGCAGATGGTTCATGTCAAGAGTCCTACTTGATTTCTAGAAGCAGACAAGTTAGAAGAATATATATATGTTCTACAGATAAAGCTTTAACTAGATAATTGGTTTAGGGGCAGATTTTCTATGCCGGAGCTCAGAGGATTCAGGAAGCTTGAGACCCTTTCAGTGGAGCTAGGAAATGAACTCATGTCTGTCTTAATACAAAGCTTATGTGCTTTCTGTCTCACTGTAGGCCACATGTTAAAATCTCCTCCTACCATTCCATACAATGTGCTATTTCACTTAGAAAGACTTCACAAGCCATTTAAACATGCAAACAGGAAGAAAGCTAGTTCATAGTGTCTCCATTGCTAATCAGCTATCTAACCTGTTCAGCTATAAAACAAGGACAGGTCATGCCCTCAAGAAGCCCTGATTTGCATCTAATCATAGATTACAATTTGGAAAATCTTCTCCTCTAAGAGATATCATAACTACAATCAGAAGATGGCAAAGAAGTGATGTCAATACCTAAATATCAAAGCATGCTTTAAAACACTCCCCAGAGACTATTTAGATATTAATAATCAAGAATCGTCAGTTTTCCAAGTGGCATAAAATGTATGTGTTATTTAAACAAGACACATAAGAAGAAAAGTCATACTGAGTCTAGGAGCTGAAACAAAGCACTAAAGGTGTGTACACCTTTCTGCATACCATGTTGGCTGTCCTCTGTCCTCTTAGCTCCTTGGATTAAAGGGTCTCTAAGATAAACTAGTTCTGGAGAAGGAAATACCCACTCCGGTATTCTTGCCTGGATAATCCCATGCATGGAGGAGCCTGGTGGGGCTACAGTCCACGGGGTCGCAAAGAGTCGGAAATGACTGAGTGACTTAACCAACTAAGGTTCTAGGGACTTCCCTGGTAGCTCAGACAGTGAAGAATCTGACTCCAGTATGAGAGACATGGGTTTGATCTGTGGGTTAGGAAGATGCCCTGGAGAAGGGAATGGCAACCCACTCCAGTATTCTTGCCTGGAGAAGCCCATGGATAGAAGAGCCTGGTGGGCTACAGCCCAAGGGGTCACAAAGAGTCAAACATGACTGAGCAACTAACATACACACAAAATGTATTTATTTTGTGAAAGCCTGTATTTAATTTCTATTAAAATTATACATTGAGTGTTAATTAACTATCTTCTCTCCATCTATTTTATGTTATTTCTTCATATGCTTATGAGCATGTACAATGGACTTGTTTCACATTTAGAGAGCAGAGTCAGGCACTGATGAATCACAAAGTCATCTGTCAAAGGAGATGTGTTTCTATTCTCTTCTAAAGTAAGTGTTGTAGGAGGTTATAATGGAATGCACCTTACTCTATTCCTGTTTCACGGAACTGACATAAGATGTTCTTTCTAAACTGAGTCCATTTTAAGATGTGCTGCAGAAGAAGACTCTTGAGAGTCCACTGGACAGCAAGGAGATCAAACCTGTCAATCCTAAAGGAAATCAACCCTTGAATATTCATTGAGAGGACTGATGCTGAAGCTGAAGCGCCAATACTTTGGCCACCTGATGCAAAGAGCCAACTCATTGAAAAGACTCTGATGCTGGGAAAGATTGAGGGCAGGAGAAGGGGCGACAGAGGATGAGATGGTTGGATAGCATCATTGACTCAGTGGACGTAAGTTTGAGCAAACTGGAAGATAGTGAAGGACAAGGAAGCCTGGCCTGCTGCAATCCATGGGGTTGCAAAAAGACAGCCACGACTAAGTGCCTGGACAACAACAACAAATCTTTAGATATGTAACAGCAACAAACCAAGTGAAATACAGAGAGAAAATTCTCAGTTTAAAAAACGGGATTTGTTCCAAAAACTGTAAAAGAGTTGGTCAAACTAACAGCTTTTCACCTATAAACAACTTTACTCATAGTGATCGTATGGTTGAAGTGTCACATAAAGTAGACCCAAGTATTAATAGTGTTGAAAATGGGCATAACATTTATTGGTCCTGAATTCAGGTCCAACCACACAGAGAGGAAGGGAAAAGGATGACAAATAAAGCTTTTCTTCCTTCTAGTTAATGGCAGAATGAGCTTCAAAAGAGTTTTGAAACATGCAAATTGTATCTTGGGAATTCTCTCACTTCCCTTTTTAAAATTGTTCCCCTAAAATGTAATGATGTTCAACATCACTAATTATTAGAGAAATGAAAATTGCAACTACAATGAAATATCACCTCACACCAGTCAAACTGTGTCTTGGGGATTCTCTCACTTCCCTTTTTTATTGTTCCCCTACAATGAAATGATGTTCAACATTGCTAGCTATTAGAGAAATGCAAATCAAAACTACAATGAAATATCACCTCACACCAGTGAAAATGGCCATCATCAAAAAAAACTGACAAACAGTAAATGCTAGAGAGGATGTGAAGAGAAGGGAACACTGCCAGTGTGAATACAAATTGGCATGGCCACCGTGGAGAACAGTATGGAGGTTCCTCAGAAAACTAAAAATAGAGCTACATATGATCCTGAAATCCCACTCCTGAGCATACATTCAGAGAAATACAGGGTCTGAAAGGCTCCGTGTACCCCAGTGTTCATTGCAGCACTGTTTACAATAGCCAAGACTTGGAAGCCACCTTAATGTCCATCAACAGAAGAATGAATGAAGAAGATACGGTATAGATGAGAAAGAAGAAAGTGAAAGTCACTCAGTTGTGTCTGACTCTTTATTACCCCAGTGGTCTATACAGGCCATGGAATTCTCTAGGCCAGAATACTGAAGTGGGTAGTCTTTCCCTTCTCCAGGGAATCTTCCCAACCCAGGGACTGAACCCAGGTCTCCTTCATTGCAGGCAGATTCTTTATCAGCTGGGCCCCAGGAAGCCCTCTGGTATATATACAATGGACTATTACTCACTCATTAAAAAGAACAAAATAATGCCATTTGCAGCAACATTGATGGACCCAGAGATAGTCATACTGAGTGAAGTAAGTCAGAGAAGGAGAAATATTGTATGGCATTCCTTATATGTGGAATCTAAAAAAAAAAAAAAAAAGATACAAATGAACTTATGTACAAAATAGAAAGAAACTCAGAGAATGAACTTATGGAGGCCACAGTGAGGAGGACAGAGGAAGGGATTGTTAGGGAGTTTGGGATGGACATGTACACACTGCTCTATTTAATATGGACAACCAATGAGGCCCTACTGTATAGCACATGGAACTCTGTTCAATGATACACAGCAGCCTGGATGGGAGGGGAGTTTGGGGGAGAATGGATACATGTGTATGTATGACTAAGTCCTTTTGCTGTCTACCTGAAACTACCACAACACTTTTTTTTCCTTTTTAAAAGTTTATTTATTTTAATTGGAGGCTAATTACTTTACAATATTGTGGTGGTTTTTGCTATACACTGACATGAATCAGCCATGGGTGTACATGTGTCTCCCATCCTGAACCCCCCTCCCACCTCCCTCCCCATCCCATCCCTCAGGATCATCCCAGTGCACCAGCCCTGAGCACCTTGTCTCACGCATCGAACCTGGACTGGCGATCTATTTCACATATGGTAATATGCATGTTTCAATGCTACTCTCTCAAATCGTCCCAGCCTCACCTTCTCCCACAGAGTCCAAAAGCTTTCTTATCCATTTGTCTGCCGATGGGCATTAGGTTGCTTCCATGTCCTGGCTATGATAAACAGTGCTGCAATGAACATTGGGGTGCACGTGTCTCTTTCAGATCTGGTTTCCTCGGTGTGTATGCCCAGTAGTGGGATTGCTGGGTCATATGGCAGTTCTATTTCCAGTTTTTTAAGGAATCTCCACACTGTTCTCCATAGTGGCTCTACTAGTTTGCATTCCCACCAACAGAGTAAGAGGGTTCCTTTTTCTCTGCACCATCTCCAGCATTTATTGTTTGTAGACTTTTGGATAGCAGACATTCTGACCGGCGTGAGATGGTACCTCATTGTGGTTTTGATTTGCATTTCTCTGATAATGAGTAATGTTGAGCATCTTTTCATGTGTTTGTAAGCCACTGTCTTCCCTGGAGAAATGTCTGTTTAGTTCTTTGGCCCATGTTTTGATTGGGTCATTTATTTTTCCGGAATTGAGGTGCAGGAGCTGCTTGTATATTTTTGAGATTAATTCTCTGTCAGTTGCTTCATTTGCTATTATTTTCTCCCATTCTGAAGGCTGTCTTTTCACCTTACTTATAGTTTCCTTCATACCACAACATTGTTAATGGGCTATACTCCAACATAAAATAAAAAATTAAGAAAAATTGCTTCCCTATTCCATGCTGCCTCTCTCCCTTGAGGACCATAAGCCCAGGGCCTTGCTGTTAATCTCCTCTGCCCCAGCCTCAGTTACTTCATTTATTTCTCAGAAATCATTGACTTCATTTTCCTAAGATCACATCTCAGAGTCTCTTTGCATAGTGGATATTGAGTTAGGAGGAAAGACATGAACTTAAACCTCTGTGTCTCATTTTCCTCTGGCAATAATGATAATAATCCTTTACCTAAATTACATGATGGTAGTGAGCAATAAAATTTGAAATGGAGACTACATGAATGCATGGTGTCAACTAAATTGCAAGCCAATTTCCAAGTATTATTTTGTTGAACTCATTTACACAAATGTGTAATAAGTCCATTAACACTTTGAGAATCATATATTCTTTAACAAATGAATAATGAATAACTCTAATTAATCTCTAATTGGTAAACTTTCAGGAATATTAAATACACATGTGAAAAAGACTCAGTAATTTGGAGGAAAGATGCTCTGGACAAAAGCATGTTGCACACAGTCAGTCCCACCATTCAGTTCAGTTCAGTCACTCAGTCATATCCAACTCTGCGACCCCATGGACTGCAGCACACCAGGCCTCCCTGTCCATCACCAACACCTGGAGTCTACTCAAACTTATCTCCATTGAGACGATGATGCCATCCAACCATCTCATCCTCTGTCATCCCCTTCTCCTCCCACCTTCAATCTTTCCCAGCATCAGGGTCTTTTCCAGTGAGTCAAGTCTCTGCATCAGGTGGCCAAAGTACTGGAGTTTCAGCTTCAGCATCAGTCCTTCCATTGAACACCCAGGACTGATCTCCTTTAGGGTGGACTGGTTGGATCTCCTTGCAGTCCAAGGGACTCTCAAGAGTCTTCTCCAACACCACAGTTCAAAAGCATCAATTCTTTGACACTCAGCTTTCTTTATAGTCCAACTTTCACATCCATACATGACCACTGAAAAAACCATAACGTTGACGAGATGGACCTTTGTTGGTAAAGTAATATCTATGCTTTTTAATATGCTGTCTAGGTTGGTCATAACTTTCCTTCCAAGGAGTAAGCGTCTTTTAATTTCATGGCTGCAATCACCATCTGCAGTGATTTTGGAGCCCCAAAAAATAAAGTCAGCCACTGTTTCCACTGTTTCTCCATCTATTTGCCATGAAGTGATGGAACCAGATGCCATGATCTTAGTTTTTTAAATGCTCAGCTTTAAGCCAACTTTTTCACTCTCCTATTTCACTTTCAAGAGGCTCTTTAGTTCTTCTTAGCTTTCTGCCATAAGGGTGGTGTCATCTGTATATCTGAGGTCATTGATATTTCTCCTGGCAATCTTGATTCCAGCTTGTGCTTCATCCAGCCCGGCATTTCTCACAGAACCTGCCAAAATCAGAGTTCCAGAAAGTTATCCTAATTTCTCGTTTTTTCTCCCATCTTTTTCTTCTCTTACCTTGTAGTTTAGGGCAAGGACAAAAGAGTCTTCATGTGTTTCTGGTAGTTTCTGTCCAGTGGTTTCTGGAGAGAAGAAGTTAAGGGCTAGGGAGCAATTATCTGCTAGTACATTAAGACAGGTCATCTGCAAGTGCTAAGAAGTGGTCAGCAGCAACCTTCCCTAAGTAGCCACTGGGACTACAGTGTCTAGTATGATGCTCCAAACCTTCAGTTGCAGAAAATAATTCAAGTCTGTAGCTTCTCCTGTCTGGAAAAACATTACCCATTTTCTTGCTAATAAATGGCACATGATCTAAATCTGCATCTTAAGAGGCATGAGTGATATTCATCTACAGGATCTGAATTAGATTGACTTTTAGATTGATGAAAGGGGAACAGCTATATGAAATGGTATATGATGTACCCTCTGCAGGAAGGTCACAGGCACAAAGATGTCTGCTGGACTAAGAATGGATTAAATTACACAGTCATGGTGTCTTTGCAGCCCTCACAGGGCAATAATGGTGAGGATAATTTGACATCATGTTTTAGGATTAAAATATTTCTCTTTATCACATTATCTTCCATCAAGTTATCTTATAACTTGGCAGGGGCCTTAGGTAAAAGACATAAGACATAATGTTACAGGTCTTTAACCCACAATGTTCCTTGTTTCAACCACAACCACCTACTACAATGTCTGAAATTTTCTCAGGGCAGGTGAGTCTTGATGGGGACAAGAAGGCACTAGGAACATCAAAAGTCTATGATGAGCTGAGAGTAGAAATCAAAAGCAACTGAAATATAGCATGTTGTCTATATCATTCAGTTGTCACTGTATAAAAATCCATTCCAAATTTAGTGCCTTAAAGCCACAATCATCTGTTTGCTCATAGATCTTCAGTTTGAGTAGGCTGTGTATAAATGGCTTTTCTCCATGTGGTGTGTGTTAGTCACTTAGTTGTATC
This sequence comes from Odocoileus virginianus, assembly GCF_023699985.2. NCBI lineage: Eukaryota > Metazoa > Chordata > Mammalia > Artiodactyla > Cervidae > Odocoileus > Odocoileus virginianus. The sequence goes on along the minus strand of NC_069681.1, from coordinate 57,486,190 downwards.
TGACTCTTTGTGACCCCATGGACTGTAGACCACCAGGCTCCCTGTCAAAAATGCTTTAGTGAAAGCTAAACTGAGTAATGGAACATCCAAGATGGTATAACATTTTCATCTGATGCTTCAGCTTCAGTGGTTGAATTATACAGGGGCCTGTTGGTCATCTCTCTCTCTCTCTCTCTCTCTCTCTGTCATAGGTCTTCTCAGCAGGGTAGCTGGACCTCTTTATATGACGGCTCAGAGCTCCAAAGTCTTCCCTTGTGGCTCAGCTGGTAAAGAATCTGCATGCACAGAGGAATGGATAAGAAAGCTGTGGTACATATAGACAATGGAATATTACTCAGCTATTAAAAAAGAATGCAGTTGAATCAGTTTTAATGAGGTAGATGAAACTGGAGCCTATTATACAGAGTGAAGTAAGTCAGAAAGAAAAATAATACAGTATATTAATGCATATATATGGAATTTAGAAAGATGGTAATGATGACCCTATATGCAAGACAGAAAAAGAGACACAGATGTAAAGAACAGGCTTTTGGACTCTGTGGGAGAAGGCAAGGGTGGGATGATTTGAGAGAATAGCATTGAAACATGTATATTACCATATGTGAAATAGATCGCCAGTCCAGGTTCGATGCATGAGACAGGACACTCAGGGCTGGTGCACTGAGATGACCCAGAGGGATGGGATGGGGAGGGAGGTGGGAGGGAGGGTCAGGATGGGGAACACATGTACACCCATGGCTGATTCATGTCAATGTATGGCAAAAACCACTACAATATTGTAAAGTAATTAGCCTCCAATTAAAATGTATAAATAAATTAAAAAAAAAAAACTAGAACTTCCATATGACCCAGCACTCCCACTCCTGGGCATATAACTGGAGAAAATCATAGTTTCAAAAGATACATGCACCTCAGTGTTTATTACAGCACTATTTACAGTAGCCAGGACATGGAAGCAACCTAAATGCCTTTGACAGAAGAATTAACAAAGAGGATGTGATACATATATACAATGGAATATTACTTAGCCATAAAAAAGAAAAAATTGACTGTGCCATTTGCAGAGATGTGGATGGACCTAGAGACTGTCATACAGAGCAAAGTACATCAGAAAGAGAAAAACAAATATAATACTGCTTATATGTAGAATCTAGAAAAATGATACAGATGAACTTATTTGCAAAGTTGAAACAGAGATACAGAGGTAGAGAATAAATGTGTGGATGCCAAGAAGGAAAGGGAGAGGGGTGAACTGGGAGATTGGCACTGACATATATACATTACTTTGTGTAAAATAGGTAACTAATGAGAACCTACTGTATAGCACAGGGAACAATACACGGTGCTCTGTGATGACCTAAATAGGAAGGTAATTTGTAAAAGAGGGGATATATGTATATGTGTGGCTGATTCATTTTGCTATAAAGCAGAAACTAGCACACGTTTAAAGCAGCTATACTCCAATAAGAATTAGTTTTAGAAAAATTAAAAAAAAAAAAAGAATCTGCCTGCAATGCAGGAGACCTGGGTTTGATCCCTCGGTTGGCAAGATCCCCTGGAGAAGGGAATGGCTACCCAATCCAGTATTCTGGCCTGGAGAATTCCATGGACTCTATAGATCATAGGGTCTCAAAGAGTTGGACACAACTGAGTGACTTTCACAGAGCTCTAAGGAAGTAAAATCAGTTCTAGGCTTCTTATGGTTTAAGTACATGGTACAGTGTCATGTCTACACTGTTCCTGTAGGCCCAGGCAACCCTCTGGCCCGATGCTTAAATCTGGCCATTTACAACGTTGTCAGCACCCATTTATCAGAGCAACAAAGTATAAAACAGCAGTAGTATATTAAAGCCCATGTCGACTATGTTTGAAAATAAAGTTTTATTGGAAAACACCCCATTGAATGCCACAGCTGATCTCAGACTTCTGCCTCATACCTTCAAGAGTTTCTAGAACTGAAACTAGAACTGATGCCTGACCCATCCTGGATGTCTTTGGTTCACCAGTCCTTCTATTTCTGTGTTCAACCTCCACACTTCAAATAAGTTAGAAAACTCAGATTCTCCCCTCTGATACTAAGTTTCATAAGTCAGTTCACTCCAATTCAAGGTAGAGCTTCCTAAATCTCGTATTTATAGTAAGACCTCATAAGACATGTTAGGTATGGAAAGAAGGATGATTCTGTTAGATTCCATTAGGCGAGGAGTCATGTTAGTTTACCCATTTTCTGTGATTATCTCTTAGTTTATGTTCTCCAATTAAGAATTAAAAATGGGTTCAAGGGCCAAATCTACCTTAGACTTAGGACCTACGAGCTAACACTTTCCTTTCTTTACAGTTCACATTGGTATTTTTACATGTCTCTCTCTAATAAAATGTAATTATTTTATATTTCAAATTTATTCCTAGGACTATGAATTTTATCTGTTGTCTACTGTGTTTCAATGCATAAATATATCATGCAACAAAATTTTAAAAAAGAGTTAAAGAAAACTGTGTGTTCTTTATGAAGGGAAGAAACACAGTTCTAAATTAAAGGTCCAACCAAAGTACTAGACTCAACAAAAGTATCCCATAGAGAATAATAAAGGCATCTGTAGTTAGCAAAGTTAAATATTAGTCCTCAGTAGCCATGTGTTTTGGCAGACAGTTTCACTCCACAATGCAGATAGCTCTCATATTGAATTGCCTTTAATGGAGAAAAATGAATTGCTGTTAATCTTATCTTGATAAATTATGAAATGCTATGCCAATCTCTCCAATTTTGATTTGCCGCCTCATTTTTTCTTTCTATTTACCACACTTGAACTTTTTAAACAAAATGAGTCATACAGCTTGGCAAAATCAATTTACTGAAATGGGTCTTTGTCACTGTTACTCTGAAAAAGGAATGTCACATATGCCATAACCAAAAGGCACTCTTCTATGGAATTCTACCAGTCTGATATACATTTGCTAGTGATTTCAGGCCAAAGGACCCTGAAATGTCCAATGAATCTGATTTTAACATTCTCTAATTACTCCTATGCTATATGTATTACCCTAATATCTTAGCTTCAAAGATACTATACATACACAGTGCTATTAGTTGAATGAGTGATTCAAGCAAGCATGATTCTCTTCAACTAAATTTCACATAAATTGAAATATTTGAGTCTAAAAAAATCCAGTTTCTTTGACTTCTGACTGAGTACTAACCAACTCATTAAGCTTTAACTTGGTACTGCAGCTATGTTTTGTTGAATTGAAATTTATGGAAAAGATTTAGCCGAAGACAAGCATGAAATTAAAAAGTGTAAAATGAGCTGAGGTCTCTACTCCGTCATTAAAAAAAAAAAAAAAATTGGAGGTCTCCAATTATCTAATAGAATAGAATTAATAAAAATCGTATATAATGTCATAATAGATTTTATTCTAGTAGAACAACATTATTATAGCTGATTGTAAATCACATGAATACTTTCTGGCAACCAAAAGGAAAAAATTCACACTGTTGATAATTGTGCAGCTTCCCATATATCAAATGTATGAGGGATATATGTTACTTGTATCATTAAATTCTTATTATATTTTAATGTTGTAATCTAATTTCTCTAAGTGCCTCATTATTTTTCATTTCAGCTGCCAAATGCACATATATTTTATGTTGTTAGTGAATTAAACAGAGGCATGCTAAATAGATTGATATTTTGGATTCACTCTGTGATTTAAATATACTGATTATAGTGTAAAATAAGAGGAAAAATGTGCTGTTTCCTATAGGTCACACCCAGTGGCTTATAATAAAGGCAATCTCTATTGTGCCCAGAAACATATTGTATGTAAACAACTGGTGTGATAAATAATATAATTCCAAATAAATGTAGTTACTTCTTTGCAACAGAATGCCTGAGATATCAAAAAAATTTGAGCTTCTAAAAATGTCTGTGGGTAAATTGTGTTGTACAAGAATCAGCATAGCCTATTGAGAATGTAACTTGTTAATAACTACTCACAGGTCCCCAGTGTTGATGTCTCTTGTGTGATGACAGACATGATTAGCTTAAAGGGATACAACAGAATAATGTATTAGCTAGCTGTTACTAGGTAACAAACCATACCAAAACTTAGTCACTTACAAAGTAACTAATCATTTAGCTCATAATTCCCAGTGATGGCCATTTAGGTGGTACTCAGTTGAGATGTTATGGTGTGGCATTTTTGTGTCTTATGTTCAACGGCAAACTGAGCCAGTGGCTTTGCTAATCTTGGCTGGGCTCTCTCCATCTCTAGGATCTCAGCCAGGTTAATTAGACTTCACAGCTCTGTTGAGGTCCCTCATCCTCCATGAGACTTGCCTGAGCTTGTTCACATGGCCATGATAGGGATCCCAAGAAAGAGACCAGAAACACTTAACAGCTCATGAGGCTTCAGTCTGAAACTGCCATATCATCACTTCCACTGAATTTTACTAGATAAGCAAGTCTGGATTTAAGGGTAGAGAAATGGGATGGAGTGCATGATGGGAGGAGCTATACGATCACATGACAAGGACATAAAAGTAAAAGAGTTCTGCAGCTAATTTTGCAAACAATCTCCCACACATGGTGAGCTATTAACATTGATACTTCAAATAAATTTATTATAAGAATCTATCACTCTGTTGTTATTAGGACTTGTCAAGGAGTCCAAATCCTGCCCTGTAACTCATTTACTTTTCAAAGAATGATGTGAGTTTTCAAAGAATGATCACACAAAGAACCAGTAGCCAAATGAAATTTAGTTCTTATTTTCTTGATAATTACTGCCAGGCCCTGATAAACCATGGCCAGCTGCATGGAGAGAGGACATTAGTAAGAGTTGCCCTTTGGCCTCTCAATCATCAAGTCTTACAAGAAAAAAACCACAGAGACACAATTGGCTACATGGCTTTAGTAGAGAAAACTTTCTTGCTTGAAAAACTGATTCAGAGAATATTCTGGATCTCTAAACATTAAGATGAACAATTACTCCTCTTTTAGGATATCAGTAGCTAGGAAGGGGGTGGTCAGAAGTGGGCCTGGCTCACTTCCACCACTTCCAATCCCAACATTATACAAAAATTGATGGCAACAATAAAAATTACAACAAGATAGTTTGAAGCCAGATCTCTTGCCAAAATCTCAGCCAGACTCATGCAGGTGCTCTGGACAAATCACCAGTTCCCATCATCCCTCCTCACAAAACAATAATTCAATGTGCTCATGGTTCTACCCTTGGGACAAGCGGACACACAAATATACTTACTTCATAATAACTTTACAACTGACCTGGCAACTCTTGTTATGACTTCTCTCTCTTCCATAATTCAATATATGTAAAAAAAGAAATTGAATGCTCTAAAATGATATTTTTCCTCTGTTTAATGTAAGTTTATAATTTAACCCTAGAAGAGTAAATTAACCGGAACCTACAGACTGGAACTGCTGCTGTCAGCCCTATCTGGAACTTGTGATCTTAGAGGAAAACTGAGGTGACAATACCGTCCTTTCAATTTATGTCCCCTATCAGAACTTATATATGCTTGAGTTTCTTGCAATGTATAAAGAATAAAATAATTAGGTTGGTGATTGTGGTTTTGGACCATGAGTTTTAAATCATTATAATTAGGCTCAAACACATTTTTATTAATCAAAATAGGAATCATTAAAGTCAACACATTTTTGCCCATGAGAAATGCTTGTTTATTCCTGTAGCATAAAAATCCATGCTTCGGGATTCAATGAACTTTGGAAAACATTTTTTTTTTTTTTTTTTGCATCCTGCTGGTTGTGGAAGTGTTTTCCCTGTAAAAAGTTGTTGAGATGCTTGAAGAAGTGGTAGTTGGTTGGTAAAAGGTCAGGTGAATATGGCAGATGAGGCAAAACTTTGAAGGCCAATTAATTCAGCTTTGAAACACTGGTTGTGTGACCTGCAGTCAGGCATTTTCATAGTGGTTTGGGCCCTTTCTGTTGACCAATGCTGGATGCAGGCATTGCAGTTTTTGGTGCATCTCATTGATTTGCTGAGCATACTTCTCAGATGTAATGTTTTCATTGGGATTCTGAAAGCTATAGTGGATCAGATAGGCAGCAGACTACCAAATAATGAGCATGACCTTTTTTCGGTGCAAGTTTGGCTTTGCGTAGTGATCTGGAGCTCCTTCTTGGTCCAACCACTGAGCTGGTCATAGCTGCTTGTCAGATAAAGTCCACTTTTTGTCACACATCACAATGTGATCTAGAAATGGTTCGTTATTGTTGCATAGACTGAGAAGACAACACTTCACAACAATGATTTTTTTCATTTGCAGTCAGCTCATGAGGCTCACTTATCAAACTGCTGCACCTTTCCAATTTGCTTCCAATGCCAAGTGAGGGACTAGAATGGTCAGTGTTGAGTTCTTCTGTAGCTTCTCTTGTGGTTGTAAGAGGATCAGCTTCAATAGTTGTCAGCTCAGTTGGTTTTTGTCAACTCCTCATGGCCAGCCACTACACTCCTCATCTTCAAGGCTCTTGTCTACCTTGCAAAACTTTTTGAACCACCACTGCACTGGAAGTTCGTTTGCAGTTTCTGGGCCAGATGTGTTGTTGATCTTGTGAGTTGTCTCCCCTGCTTTACAACCCATTTTTAACTCGAATAAGAAAATTGTTAGAATTTGTTTTTCATCTAACATCATTTCCATAGTCTAAAATAAATATAAAATAAGCAGCAAGTAATGTCATCAGCAAAAACACATAAAGTAAGAAATGCACATTAAAATGATGTATAAAGTAATCACAGTTAGTTAAGAATGTGCTCTAATATCAAAAGGCTAATTTCAACAATGCAAAAACCCCGCAATTATTTTTGCACCAAGCTAATGATTTAAAGCTTCCTGCATGTATGTGTGCTAAGTTGCTTCAGTCCTGTCTGACTGTTTGCAACCCCATGGACTGTAGCCTGCCAGGCTCCTCTATCCATGGGATTTTCCAGGCAAGAAGACTGGAGTGGGTTGCCATGCCCTCCCCCAGGGGAACTTTCCAACCCAGGGATCAAACCCAAGTGCACTGCATCTCCTGCATTGGCAAGAGGGTTCTTTACCACTAGCACCACCTGGGAAGCCCTAAAGCTTCCTATAATCCCCCAATTTTTACCTAGTAATCACTCTTCCCCACCTCTTCCTCACAGTCAAATTCTAATTCCCTCCTTTTCCTCTGGTTCCACTCATCTGTAAGCCCACTCGAGTCTGGCTTCAGACCCCACAACCCCACCAAATTTCTACTGCCAAGATGCCAGTGACCTGCATGCTATTAAATCTAGTAAACACTATCCCACTCTCATCTTTTTTGACAGCTTGGAAATATGTGATACAACTTACCCTGTTATCTTTTCTCGGAACACTCTCTTGTTTTCGGTGTTCTTCTCTTTCCTGGCTCACCCACCTCCACCTAACCAGAGTTCTCACTCTCTCTCCTCTTCTACTCTGTTGATCCATACTCTTCGGTCTACCCCCATACCTTCAATTGTAGCTAGACTGATAGATCCCAAATTGAACTCCACATTCATATTTCCAACAGTCTACTTACCCTCTCCATGTGTATGTTTCAGAGGCAGTTCAAAGCAAATATCCCACACTGATCTCATCATTTTTCCTGCTAAATAACCCCTGCCACCAGCATTCTCACACCAGAAACTGAAAGTCATCCTTGACATCACCCCCTCCTGCCTAACAATATCCAAACAATCTTCTCTAGTTCCTGAAGCCATCCATTCATATTCATCCTCCCTTCTTCATGCTAACTGAAGTGAATCTTATCTCCTGGCTGACACATGTTAAAGTTTTCTAGTTGACCTCCGCCATCCGTTCTTACTCTCTATAATCCATTCTCTATTTTCCAGCCAAAAGATGTAACCATGATCATGTCTATTGTTAGCTTCAAATCAACTCTTCAATGTTTTTATATTTCACTTGGGATAAAGTTCATACCCCTGACAAATCCTACAAGGCTCTAGACAGTCAACTTCCTGGTCAACCTCCAGCATCATCTCTTGCCACTCACCCCTTGCTGTTCTCCACATTTGGCCTTATTTGAACTTCGGGATCATTGAGCATTCTTTCTCATTATTGTACATGCTTTTATTTCCCATCCAACTGCATCTTCACAATAGTTTTTTCTGACCCTCCTGATAAATATGTATTTCCTATAACACTTATATTTGCTCAATAATTATGCTCCCTATCTGGTTATTCAAGTCACTAACTTTTATTCTCTGTTGTGAGCCTTGGTATCTCCTTTCTACCCAACACCATCTCAATATTTAATCACTTGCTTTCCTCCTTTTTACCTTCTGATTTCACTTTATAGGTATTTACTATAAAACAATCATTGTACCAGGCTGTAGAGATATAAAGATAATGATCACATAGTTCTAGCCTTTCCACTTGCTATTAAAAGTAGGGAAACCATCTGATATAATGCAGTGCTGAAAAGGAAAGAATCTGAGGCCAGAAAACGTGTGGCTCTGCCTATACCTCTGCAGTTTACCAAATCTGTGAACTTTGGCACATCAGTCTCATTACTTTCAACATGGGTAGAAACTACCACCCTGAACAACTACCCAAACAACTACTACGAATCGATCTCAAACTCCCTTACCATCCCTTCCCTCCACATTCCCCCACAATGGGCATAAGTTTGTTCTCTAAGTCTGTGAGTCTGTTTTCTAAATAAGTTCATTTGTATTATTTCTTTTTAGATTCTACATATAAGTGATATCATATGATATATCTCACTATCTGTCTGACTTCACTCCATATGACAATCTAGGTCCATCCACATTGTTGTATTCGGCACTATTTCATTCTTTTTTATATGGCAATCTCTAGGTTCATCCATGTTGCTGCAAATGGCATTGTATCATTTGAGATCTACATATACACACTGCTATATTTGGAATGAATAACCATCAAGGACCTACTGTATAGCACAGGCAACTCTGCTTAATGTCATGTGGCAGCCTGTGTGAGAGGGGAGCTTGGGGGAGAATGGATACATGTATGGCTGAGTCACTCTTCTGTGTACCTGAAATTATAACAACATTGTTAATTAACTATACTCCAATATAAAATTAAAAGTAAAACAATCTACTAAATTTACCAATAGAATTAAATGAGGTAGCATTTGAAGCACATAGTATGTGCTTTGCATGCATGTGCTCAATAAGTAGAGTTACCTGTAAACATTCTTAACACCTCAGAAAGCCAACTAAATATACTGTTAAAACTTTAAACTAAGGAAAACTATTTTAAGCTGGCTTTCACTGCTTATGAATACTGTCCCATCACTTTGATCCTGTAGTGGAACCTAACCAAGTGGGTAAATATCACATCATATTCAGAGGGTCCATAAACACTCAAGGCAGGAGGATTGTACTGGGTGTGTACACTAGGAAAAGAGAATTTCAGGGACCGTTTTAGGATTCAGTCTACTACAAGAGAAAGATAGGAGTTTCTGTGGCACTAAAAAAAGAAACATAGGCTTTCTCTACTATACAATTTACTAGATTAAGCATACTCACAACTGAGCCCAGATATAAACCCAGAAGGAAAAGTGAAAGAAATATATCAAAATGTAAAGTAATGATATCTTAGAAAGTTTAAAAGAATTGAAGGAAATAACCAAGAATCCTGAAATATAGCTATTACAATTCCAGAAAAAATAAAGTAACAAGTAGAAGATAGACAGGCAATAAACAAACAACAAAAGAAAAAACTTTGCATTAAAAACATGCCAACCAAGTCTATGGGTCTCAATCCTGATGAATGATAAAAGACATAGAGTCAACATAGTATGGAAACATCTATGAAATTAATGAATTAAAAGGAAATCCTACAAGCATTAGACAGAGAAGGGGTCAGCTTCAAAGAAAAAGTATTACATTGACACTCATGGTATTGCTTATGCCACTCTAAAAGCAGGAAAGTATGGAATCACTATTAAGAAAAAAGAACTTAACCATTTTATAGCCAGCCAAAATATCAGCCATTTGTCAGGGTATAAATAGATATTTGAGGATATACAAGAATTCTGAGGAACTGATGCTGAAACTCCAATACTTTGGCCACCTGATATGAAGAGCCAACTCAACGGAAAAGACCCTGATGCTGGGAAAGACTGAGGGCAAAAGGAAAAGGGCATGGTAGAGGATTAGGTGGTTGGATAGCATCACTGACTCAATGGACATGAGTTTTGGCAGACTCCAAGAGATAGTGAACAACAGGGAAGCCTGGTGTGCTGCAATTCATGGAGACTTAAAGAGTCAGACACAGCTTAGTGACTGAACAAGAAGAAGTCTGAGAGGGGAAGGCCCACCTAACAGGTCTTAGGAAAATATCTGACTGAGTACTTAACACATAAGAAGCAGAATCAAAATCTCACAACAGGGAAAATAAAAAAGATCAAAAATAGTGTTAAGAAATGAATTTTACAATTTATATCGATAATCTAAACAAATGATAATAGACAATTTAGAAATTTGTGATGCATGCTCTTGAAACAGAATAAGATGTTTAGGGTAAAATTGTGATGATAAAAGGCCACATTTTAAAGAAAATAGCCATAACCTATATACATACTATATAGCACCTGACTGGAGAATGCAAACATTCAAGAAAGTTCAAGCGTACAAGATAAAATCATAGTTGGAATCTTCAATATTTTTATTCATAATTAAATAACTCTAGTGAACTAAAAATAAAAGGACCATGGAAGACTTTAATATAAACAAGAAAAATCTTGACAGACTTACATATTCACATCTCTACAAATGATATAAAAATTTTGCATTTACATAGGACATTTTTGAAAATCAAATCAATATTAACTTGTCCACAAAGAACATTTTAACAACTTTAAAAAGCAAAGATCACATTTTCTGATCATAATCCAATAAGTATGGAAATTAATAGGAAAAAATAAGACAAGAAAATATTTGGAAACTAATATATATTCCTAGCTAGTGCTCTAATCAAAAAGAATCAAAGGGGGATTAAAAACTACCTAGAAAATATTAAAAAGTGACTACTTGATATCAAACATTATGAAAGATAACAAAAGCTGTACTCAAAAAAATTTTTTTTTCATTGCCTTCATTATTAAGGAAAAGGAAGGAAACAGGGAGGGAGGTAGACATGGAGTGTGGGAGGAAGAAAGAAGGAAGGAAGAATGGGGAGAATACTTGTATGAAATAAGAGAGAAAGCAGTTCTTAAGATTACCCACTTTGGGTCTTTTTTATAATTTTTTTCACATATGTACATATGTAATGGATTAGAACCTTAGTTGTATGTATAATCAACAAAATTTGTTTGTTAAAAAATTCCCAATCTGTGATAAATCAAAACGGAAATGATTTGAATCTTAGTAACAACTGGCTAATTCAGGCAGAATGAATAAGTACATTCTTGTATCAAATCAGAGCATGAATCTGAAAAACTATTAGGTGCTGGTAAAAATGATAAAATATCCAAAGGATTATCCAGTTCTTTCTGATGATGTCTATGAGAATCATTTATTTAAATTTCTTTGTAGTAAACATTCAGGCTTTGTATTCAGGGTTACAAATATGATGTGAAAATGTTCCAGAGTAGAGATGTTTTTAGGAGGCATTTAGGAGTAAGTCTTACAAATCTCTTCAAGGAGCCAGACCCAAATGACATTTTCATTTTTCAGGATACAAAATTTATTTCATGAAGAAAACTCTTTTTCTTGAGGCTCACACAGAAACAATTCAATAATATATATTAAAAAAAAAAACCACTAGTAGATGAGTAACTAGTATCTAGCTTCCTGTGCCCTCCCCCTAATTTATCATAAAGTGATCGATATAGATAAAAAAGTGGGGAACCTACAACAGCACAGAAAACTAAGGTTAGAAACACCACACATGCCAAAACCCTAGAGAGTCCAAACAACCCTACAAACCAAACTGGGTGGCAAACCATAGACTAAGAATTAGCTGTGTAATGAGTAAATGGAGGAGCAAAATGAATCAGGTCTTTTATAGTGAAATTAACGCTTGCGAACTGTGGTGCTGGAGAAGACTCTTGAAAGTCCCATGGACAACAAGGAGATCAAACCAGTCAGTCCTAAAGGAAATCAACCCTGAATATTCATAGGAAGGACTGATGCTAAGGCTGACACTCCAGTATTTAGGCCACCTGATGCAAAGAGCCGACTCCTTGGAAAAGACCCTGATGCTGGGAAAGATTGAAGGTAGAAAGAGAAGAGGGCGGCAGAGGATGAGATGGTTGGATGGCATCACCGACTCAATAGCCATGAGTCTGAGCAAGCTCTGGGAGATGGTGAGGGACAGGGAAGCCTGGCGTACTGCAGTCCATGGGGTCACGAATAGTCAGAAATGACTTGGTGACTCAGCAACAACAAGGCATAGGAAATAATTTCATACACACACACATATGTACATATATATAAACAAAGAAGTAAAACATCTAATAAGTATAAAAATTCAACCTCAGCACAATTAATTATATACATTAATTTGCCTCTCAAATTAGTAAAAAAAAAAAAAAACAATTATTATAACTGTTAGTACTAAGAAGCTTTTGTGAAGGACACATTCACAAACTTCTGGTGAGACTGTTATTGAAATGACATTTCTGGAAAATAATTGTGCAAATCGTGACCAGAAATTTTAAAAGTGCTTATATCCTTTGACCATGATTACTTTCCCAGAATTCTATCTTAATGAAAACTTTTCATCACAGACTTACAATAGAAAAGAAATTTGAAAGCACATAAATGTGTAACAACAGATGATGAATTAAGCATATTTATGGGTCATCCATAATGTTATACACTCATTAAAATATCATTTATTAAAAACTAATGATACAGAAACATGCAGTCCAAAACTCATATCTACCATTAAATCACAATGTAAAACATGTAGGAAAAATGCTGGAATAAAATGCAACACAATCTTATGACTGTATCAGGGAAAAACTTTAAAGACTGTGCTCTACTTTGAGGAAATAAATGTTTGCAGGATTTGCTAAGCTAGCTCAAGTTCCTATTTGTATCGTATCTCCATTACAGTTTCGCAATCTACATCAGAAGTCTTTTATTCATTTTCTACAAAATTGCTCCCTCTTTGCTTTAATTAGATTTAGGATCTTTGATCACATTATTCCCTTCTAATGCCATCTTATGTTAGTTGAATTTCAACTGAAGTCTCAAACTACACCTATCATAACATTTTGCATTTTTGCAATACAATTTTCCATACTTTGGTAATCACTTGTACTGAGAAGTTTTAATAGGTACTTTTAGAAGAACTTTAATAGATACCTGGAACCTGAAAAACTCCCTGTTATGTCCATCTAAAACTTATGATTTTTTTCCAGCCAATGGTCCTTCTTTATCTATCTTCCTTTTCTGTATTCCGCTTGCAATAGTGTATGGCAATTTTATTCAGATTTTTTTCTTTCCACTCGTTAAAATTTAGATTAAAACCAAGAGATTTCAAACGTATCTTTCATAATTTCCACTCAGGATATGCTAAACCCTTACCAGTAACTCTTTATTTCATTCAATATCATCTATATATTCTGCTGTTTTCATAGTCTTAGTCTCTTTTAGTGTCACAATCATCAATCAGAAGGACTAAAACTGCCACTAATACCTGGGGACCATACCGAGCCAATCCTGGAATGTTATTCCAGAATGTTAAATGTATCAGAGACTTTTATCATGATGTGTAATGCATTTCCAGTTGCTTTGGCAGAAATGAGTAGCCCTTGGTAAATATCAGAGATCTACCAAAACCTCACTCACAGTTTTTTAAATACAAGCCCAGGAATGCAGTCACAACACATAGCTGCCACCTAATATCTTTATGACCTCTTGGAGTGAAGTCAACACCAACCCTCATGATCTTGTACAGTTGGTAAGACCTCTTCTACCTATAGCCCCTTGACCTTCCTGCCTCAATCCTCCTCTAACTGGGTAGTGGTGAAGCCTTTTCAAGATGCTCTAAGCCACTATTGATTAAAAACTCCCCTTGTTGTCATGCTGTAGCTAAGTCATGTCCGAATCTTTCCAACCCCCTGGACTGCAGCATGCCAGGCTTCCCTGTCCTTCACCGTCTCCTGGGGTTTGCTCAAATTCATGTCCATTGAGTCAGCGATAACATCCAACCATCTCATCCTCTACTTTAAAATATCCAAAGGCTTTAAAATGCCCTATGAACCTTCTCTGAATCTTCTACATATTTATCTCTTACAACCGATTTACTACCACACTCAGAATTCTGTAAGAAGTCCTTCTACCCAAGAATGCTTTAATAAGCTGGGTATAAAAATCATCTGGAAAGTTTTTTAAAATGCACACAGGTTCCTGGGCTTATCCTCTAGAAATTCGTTTCAGTAAGTCTAGGTAGGGTACTGGGAATTTTTAACAAACACTGCAGTTGATTCTAATAGGGATGCTCTACAAGACACATTGAGAAAGTGTTTTCATCTTTATAAAAACCTTGAGCATCATTTATCAAGCTCCTTTCCCTGCAACAGATTTATTCAACTCCTCAGAATACTCTGCTTCCAAGGGGTTCCTACAGATTGTCTTGTTAAACTTATTTCATTCTAGTTTTATCCATTTGATGGCCACTCAGTATAAACATACGAAAGATTTAAATACTTTTTCATAGGAGCCATATATTCATGGAAAAAAAGACCCTACAACCAAGGCTCCCCTTCCTTAGAGCAGCAGGCAGCACTATAAGCAGTGTTGCCTCACCTTTCCTGATTAATTCTGGACACCTCCTAATCCCATGCTCCTGGATCACAGACATCAATTACTGCATTCTTATAGGATAAGCAGCTTTCCACACCTACATTTTCATGACCAATTATGTCATATAACAGTTATTTATTTATTTCCTGAATAAATTTAAAGCAGGAAAATACCATTCTATTGCATCTTAATGTCTGCTCATGCAATTCATCATATTCAGCTTATCTTTCTCCTGCCCCTTTTTGTCCTTTCTGTGGTTTTTCTACTTGCTTTTTTAATTATCAAACCTGCATAAACTCCTGGTGCATTTATAAACCCTTTCTAAGTCAATCCTACAGGTACACAAAGCTTATAATAACAATGTTTACTGTTAACCCCTGAATAAAAATGATGTCTGTTAACATTTAGGACCTTTTCAATCACAACATGGGTTTCCATTATGTAATCAAGGCAGAGCAGTACAATAAATTATAACATTTTTCTTCCTCTTCAGTCGAATATCTCACTTGAAGCTCCTTTAATTACCAAACCCGCATAAACCCTGGTGCATTTACTGAACCTTTCCAAGTGAGCCCTACAGATACATGAAGCTTGTAACAGTGTTTACTGCTAACACCTGAAGAATAAAATGATGTCTGTTAATATTTAGGACTTTCTCAACCAAGACAGGAGTTTCCATTATGTAATCAAGGCAGAGTAGTACATAAATTATAATATTTTTCCTCTCTTCAAATATATAACTTGAAACAAAAGATCTTTACCTAAAAAGGGTAAATTCTATTTTCACTTACAGGATGACGTTTACATATGAGAGAACTTAATTTACAAAATAGCCTTTTTTTTTTTCTCAAGTCAGGTGACTGACAGTTTGCAAAGAAGGAATAGTTAACTGGTTATCAAGAGAAAGATAAACAAGCTAAGCCCTTCATAGAGACCATGAATATACAACTATTTCTCACAAATGCACATTATGTATAGTTGAACAACCTTTTTGAAACATGCATACTATCAGCTCACCAACATCATCTTTTAAGCTAAGTACTCAGACATTTCTTGGGAGAAAAATGACTTCTGAGATGATTTTTAAACCAAGAAACAAAAATATATTACACTTTCAAAGTAGACGATATTACATTTAAATGTATACCCACTTACAAATATTATAAATACCTAGTGACCATAAATATGATGAATATAAAACAAGTGGGACGTGTTTTCCTTTGCAATACAACTTGAATCAGAGATTATCTCAATATTTCTCAACCAACTTTTAATACATGGGAACTATTTCTGAAATTGCCTTGAGAACATGAATAAACTGATGTCCCAAAGAGACTAAGGAAGAAGTCCTGCAATTCAATGGATACAAATCCCCCTCCACAACACAGAGTAAGTTATTTAATCTGTTTGCTCCTCCGTTCTCATGTCTGTACAATGAAGACTATTAGAGTTCCTGTCTCACGGGGCCATTGGGATGATTAGATACAAAAATAAATGTGTATCCTGTACCATTTTATTTTTATTTGTATGTGTATTTATGTATGTATATTTGTATTATGTCCATATGTATAACTGTATGAGAAAGTTAGTATAAAGAAAGTAATAAATGAAAAAAAAGCACATATAGTGAAAACTCACTAATATACATTATTCTCATTATACAGTTTTGGGGCACTGAAATTTCCCAAAATGGTTACATTGGGACGTCTTTCTTTATTATTAGACTAGTTTCTTGTGGAAAAGATATTTCCCACCAGTACTCTATAGTCAAACTCTCAGATAAAAAGCAAGTAAGATGCTTTTAGGGCAAAGTACTTTCAAAAAAGTCCTCTATAAATTTCAGGCATTATTAGTATTGGTGACAGTTGTGATAATGGCATTCCTCAAATCTTAGTGTCATTCAGGTAGTCCCATTTTCTGCAGCCTTCCAGAGTCACTCTTCGTTTTTACACAAGTGACAGCAATTCAGTCACCACCTTTCGTTACAGTTTCCCCCAGCCCTGAGGACTCACCCAGGAATGCATATGTGTGACAGTTTCACTCTCTGGGTCACTTCTCAAGTAGGTAATGGCTGCCCATCAACACCCAAAGCACAGTTAAGATTAAGTGGAAACCATAGACAAAGGGAAGGTCGTTGTAACGCAGGAAAGAAAAACGCAGTGCTTCAAAAGTCCCTTCACAGGCACTGACTTATTCTTTTTAGCTCCTCAAATATTTCTCCTCAGAATTTTATCTGCTAACATATTACAGAAGTCACCTTAGCTCTTCCCAACCAATGATCTTTCAGACCATTTCCTTCCTACTGAGAACTCAGGCGCCTGTGCTCCTGGCCACAGAAAGAAGAATAGCACAACTTTCCCCTGCCCTCTGCCACCAAATGTAGTCAAGGGTATATTCTGGCATCACAACCGGGGATTCTCTGCACAATCTTCATTATTATGTTTACCTACCCTTCCAGTCTATGGATCATCAGTGAACAAGCACATGGAGGGTAAAGAATAGTGAAAGAGAGAGGGAGAGACCCGCCTGTCAATGACAGACATTAATTTTCAGAAAAAGTCTAGCCAAAATCCATATTTAGGGGAAGACATGTTGGGCTCTTCTAGGCCATACCCATAATAAGTACACACCCAATTTAACATTTCGGTCTGAGGCATCTGTATTTGAATTAATTCTCCAATTCTGGGTTTCTGGAGTACCATGAATTAGATTCTTGCTTTGTATCTAGTTGGTTAAAACTACTCACACAACTGGTCTCTCCCATAACAAACGAGGCTCAACCCCAGCCTAAATTCCCTCTTCTGCTCTGAAATTTAGACAGCCTTTATGTCTCTCAAATGGTATTTTTCCAGCTTCAATTATTTTAAGATCTCAGCATTCGACTTTGTAAATATGAATATGGATTCATATTTAAGTAAATATGGAGCACAAGAAGAAACTCTAAGAACTATTATTTGGTAAGGGATATAGGAGGCATATACAAACAATTCATGAGCAGCCATGAATTTTAATAAATATCAAATTATTGATCTCGGGTTTGTAGATGAGGAAGAGGAATTCCAAATGACTTTCTCATACCCCCCAAATAGAACAAAGTCAAATAATCAGTTAGAAGTTGATTTTGAGATAGCTTGTTAGAACAGGCACATATATGCTTTCCTAATCCTTGGTAGAAAAAATAACATTATTGTCTATTCTTGGACAGCTCAGCCTACTTATTAATTAAATGTTTTAAAAAAAACATATTTATAATTAGCTCTATATTTGTTTCAAAATATGAAATATTCTTTTTCTAAGAGAAAAAAAAATCATTCCAGAATCAAGTAAGTATATCCAGATACCATCACTGTATAAACATGTCAGAGCACAGAGGCTAGAGCGCAAAAGACATCTAGATGCCAATTTCACTTACAGTCTGAAGTGAGAGCCCAATCGTCCTATGAGAGTCTTACCTCCATCGGTGAACTTGGTGACTATAAGCTGTTAGATGTAATTTGGAGAGTGATGAAGTTCCATGAAGCAGATGCTAAAGGCCCAGAATGGTCCTCCTGGGACCTGTAGGGGATCAAGTAAAAGTACCATCTTAAAAACCCTGATTGAGGGCTTCCCTGGTGGTTCAGTGGTAAACAATCCACCAGCCAATGCAGGAGACACAGGTTCGATCCCTGGTCTGGGAAGATCCCCCATGCTACAGGGCAGCCAAGCCCATGGGCCACAACCATTGAGCCTGTGCTCGGGAGCCCAGGAGCCACACTGCTTTGCCCACATGTCCCAGCTGCTGAGCCCATATGCTACAACTACTGAAGCCTGCGTGCCCTGGAGCCCACGCTCCACAACAAAGAAACCACCGCCATGAGAAGCCCTCACACTGCAACTAGAGAGTAGCCCCTGCTCACTACAATTAGAAAAAGCCTGTGCCCATCAATGAAGACCGCAGCATAGCCAAAAATTAAATAAATAACTTAAAATGTTTAAAAACTCTGAATGAGCAGTGAAAACTTATTCATCTTTGATCAATTCTTGGTAATTAGAAGTTAAAGGTTTAAAGGAAGGTGCAGAAGTTGCCATAAACTTACCACCTTCGTACATAATCAAAAGCAGCAGCTT